>NW_026009235.1:0-3397 GCF_001458135.2 Marmota marmota marmota | reverse complement strand
TATATATATATATATATATATATATATATTTTAAGTATAGAAATGTCTAATAAAATTTGGAAATGTAAATATCCAAAATATATAAAAAATATGAAAAGAACTATAATAAACTAAAGATAAAAACAAAAGAGAAAAAAATTACAAAAGACATGGTCAGATATTTCACAAAAGAGTTCTAAAAACTTTGTAGAAAAACAGTTGAGAGGAAATTGAAGCATTAAGTAAAAATATAACCTTAAATAAGAAAGAACTTTAAGAAATGATGGGAAGGTTTTTGTTAGATGAAAGGAAGCAGGGGCTCTAAATTTAAGAGACAAGAGAAGGGGAGGCGGAGCTCAGGTTTTAAGATTGATAGGTAAGTAATGATCAGAATGTTCTCTGTTAAGAGATCTTTCTAAACAGAGAAGTGTTATCTAATGAATATGGAGGGTCAGAATGAGTGGAATATGGAAGATTGAGAAATTGGAGGTGAGCACCAAGGAAAACATAGTGCATAGGAAATTAAAAGAAATTTCAGAAAAGATTTTATAGTCCATTTGAAGTTTGAAGTCTTAATTTAAAAATTAATTGTTAAATCAACTTGCTCTATTTTGTGAATTTGACTTTCAATACAGTTTTTCCTAATTTTCACCACTCTTCAACTTGTGTTCATTCTGTGTACTGCATCCTTTTCCTTTTTTTCAAAAATAGATTCTGCCTCTCTATTGACAGTACACAACATGAAGTATAAGATGTGGATATGGCATATATACAGAATAGAGTTTTATTCTATCATTAAAAATGAAATTTTGTCACATATACACACAGGTATGGTTACTATAGTTGATCAAATTACCATATCTGTTGTGTGTTGTAAATCTTGATTTTAGGTAAAAATAAAGCCGGTATTTCTTCTGGTGTCTTGCCCAATTAATTTTCCTCATACAATGAAAAGTCTGCAAGTAGAGTTCAAAGTTTCTTTAGTAGTCTAAATTCTATGTTGGTGTCAGTGTATTTTTTTTCCTTTCTTTTTTATGATGAATTCAGCATCCCAAACATTGCATCTCACCAACAAAATTTAGCAGGAAGGAAGAGAAAACACAGAAATAGACTTTCTATTATCAAAACAACTTACTGAGGCTCTAAGCACTTAGTGAGACCCAATCTTAACATAAAAAACAAAAAGGATTAGGAACATTGCTCAGTGGTTAAGCACCCTGGGTTCAATCTCCAGTACAAAAAAAAAAAAGTTATAAACAACTTTGCATTACCAGCTTTTGTATAAACACTCTTAAATGATTAAATGATTATCATGTCTCTACATAGAGTTGAACAGACATCTGATCCAATAATTAAGGCAGAAAAAGAGGCAGATGCAATATAAAGGAGGAGATAACCAACTGTTATCCTGCATTCAGTTACCCACTGGGTGTCTGCAATCTCAAGTGAAATCAGTGTTTTCAGCAAAAGAAATCTTTAAGTACCTGTTAAAATATCTCACATGCCTGTGGCATGTGTGGGTGTAATAAAGCATATATTCAATCTTTTCAAATACAAATAAAATTTATAGGATATTATAACACACATCTCAGTGCCTATGTCACCAAACACATCTTTGTAACCTCTCTTTAGAAATAATCATTCTCTCACTTTGTGTTCTTCATATTCACTGCCTATCTTTATAGTGACACTAAAATATTCCATTGTATTTTGTGCTAATACCACATAATACTGTATATATTTATCTTCAACTCTTTTCTGTTACTTTTGTATGTGATATTTATTCACACTGATATATAAATATTAAATAGACTTTTTGCGGTAGGAAGTAAAATATTTGCATCTTGGCCAGTGGTTGAATGACTCCTGTCCCATTGATGTCATAAGTGGCCATGATAATTGTTTTGAGCAATGAAATGTAGAGAAGGGGAGGTGGGTCAATAGCATTCTTTCACAGCTTCTTCTAGTCTTCAGGAAAAAATTGATGAAACATATAGAGAAATTTGTGTACACTAATGTTCAGAATTCAAATGTGGAAGAACAGGTCAGAAAGCTAACATACATTGTAGTTGGAAAGAGTAATAAATTTTGTCGTTGAGAGCCATTCAAATTATTCGTTATCATAGAATAATTTAGTTTAGGCTGATATATCATTTTGTTCAATTATTACTAAGTATTTTATTATATAAGTAGATCACAATATTCTACTCATTTTTGTTTATTATTATAGACTGTGCCCCACTGAATTCATATGTTGAAATTCTAGCACCCAAGGAGACTGCATTTGTAGATAGAGGATTTACAAAGATAATTAATGTTAAATGTAGTCATAAAGTTAGTTGTCGTCCACTGTAACTGGTGTCCTTATAGGAAAAAGAAAAGACATAGGGACACACACATACAAAGAAAGGGCCATGTGAGGACTCAGGAGGAAGAGAGCTGTCTGAAATCCAAGTATAGAAACCTCAGGAGAAAGCAGACCTAACCACCAACCTAATAAATTTATGGTCTGTAAAATTTTGAATTACTTTCTAATAAAATTACACTGGTACAATTAATATAATTGTTCATATTTTGTACACAAATTTGAGAAATACTTATAATCAAGGAGTTAAAACACTAGATCAATAGAAGCTGATTCTTTAAGTTGGATTTTTGTGTTCCAGTATTACTGATATACACTCTAATCAAATTATATAGTAATTCTCTTAGTTCATATTATTGTCACTAATTGGACTAAATATATGGTCAATGATCATATGAGTTAAGCTCATTGAGGGTAAAGATTAAAGAAATGATGAACATTGACAAACATAATCCCACTGCTGGGTATATATCCAAAGGAAATGAAATCAGTATGCCAAACAGACATCTGCCCTTCCATGTATATTGCAGCACTATTGACAAGAAATGGAAACAAAGTATTCATCAACTACTGAATGTGTAAAGAAAATGTAGTTTATGTACACAATGGGAAATTACAGAGCCATAACAAACGATGAAATCCTTATATTTGCAACAAAATGTTTTCTAATTCTAATGAAGAACTAGAAGACATTATGTTAAATAAAGTAAGCCAGGCATAGTGAGACAAATGCTGCATGATCTCACTTGGAATTTAAAAATGTGAATCTTCTAGAAGTCAAGAAAAGAATTTGACTATCAGAGACCATGATGGGTAAGAAGAAAGAGGAATTGAGAAAGACTAATCAAGGGTACTAAGTTACAGTTGGATGGTAGTAAGAATTTCTAGTGTGATATTATTGCATAAGTAGTGTGATTAAAGATAATTACTCTATGTTAATATGTATGATAATGATATGATGCTATATTTTCCAGAAATGGTGCCAAGTGTTTATATTACTTTCAATTTGAATGGTAAAATAAACAATATATAAAGTGTTAAGAAACTGAGGGG
>NW_026009234.1:0-3398 GCF_001458135.2 Marmota marmota marmota | reverse complement strand
TATATATATATTCTAATTCTCTAATCATTCACCTATTATCTTCCTCAGAAGAACAGACCTCTAAAAACATAATAACAATTTCAAAGTTATCATCAGTGGCATATCTTATTCTCAATTTAAGTTCTTAGAGGTTCTCCACATTCTGGGATGATGGGACAAAATGATATAAACATTTATAGGATACCTGTTACGTGCCAGGAACCATGCTAGGCAATAGTATACTGTCATTCCAACTTCAGATCCTCAAAGGCAGAGAAATACATATTCATTCCATTTTATTGCTCTTAGTTGAATATCTCCTATAAAGTAAGCATTAGTCTGAAATTTGATTTAATTAGGGTTGAGTCCCTGAAGAGCAATATTCCTTTGTCTATATTTGACATATATTGTGGATCTATTTGTTTCCTTTACTGAAGCTCTAACCCCTAGTACCTCAGAATGTGACCATATTTGGAGACAGAGTCCCTGTAGATGTAATTAGTTAAGATGAGGTCATTAGGGTAGTAGGCTTTAATCCAATATGACTGGTATCTTTATAAGAAGGAGAAACTTGGACCCAGACTTAGACTCATACAGAGGGAAGACAATATGAGAGGACATCAGGGAAAGATAGCCATCTTCAAGCCACAGAGAGAGAGATCCTTCCTTCCAAGCACTCAGTGGGAAATAACTTTACTGTTACCTTGATCTTGGACTTCTGACCTCCAGAGCTGTGACTCAATACATTTCTGCTGTTTAAGCCAGCCCATTTGTGGTACTTTGAATGGCAGCTCTAGAAAACTAACACAGCTTTTCTGAGTAGGCAGATGAGTGGAGGAGGAAGTGACTGAAAGAAAGTCAATGGAAAGAGATTCATTACACAAACACATATTGTACCCCTTTGATGTGTCAGCCATGGTGCAAGGCACCCTGGAGGCTATAAAGATGACCTTTTGCTCCCAGTGGTAGTCACAGAGATAACATGTTCACTCACAATTATAACATGGGGCAAAAAGTATTGAGAAACCCTGAAGGAAGTACTGATAAAGTACCAGTGGTGTTCAGAACATGAGGAGGATGTCTTTCAGCTAAGAGAAGGAGAACAATACAAAGACTAAATGGACAAGATATAAGTTAAGATACACAATGAGTAAGATCAGAATTCCATATCAGTGAAGCGCAGTTCCAGTGGAAGAAATGGTATAATATAGGCATGACAGAGACTTAAAAGAGAGGGATGCAGTGGGAACAATTAGTTCTTTAGACCAGAGTTTAAGTTTGGTGAGAGAGAGTGTCGGAGGAGAAAAAGCTTAAAAGGTGTTGAGGAAACCAGTTAAGAGGCAGTATGGAAAAATACATGACACAGCGGAAAGTTTTGAGGTAGAGAATGTAGCTAACAATAGACTTAATGCTACTTTCCCTCAGTTCAGGAGTATGGCAAGAAGAGGGATCAGAAGTTGTCTAGTTTGGTAGACTAATAAGGCTAAGATGAGTCAGAGTGCTCTTCTTCTATGCTAAGTCCATGCTAGGCCCTGACCAGGGCCTACAGACCCAGCAGTAAGCAAAACCATAGTACTACCCTTGTGAAATATGATGTTGAAAGATAAGGGTTGTATATACCAGTACATTCATTTCAATCCACTCTGAGAAATGCTAAGAAGGAAATATATGGGGGTACTGAGGAGGTGAAAGACCGCAAGGCAACTCCCACCTCCACTTTGCCTTTAGAGAGACTCCTGGTTTGCTTTCCCAGCATGAAACTATTTTTTCTTCACAACAGCACTGTGAGGAAGTTAGGAAATGAGATGATACATGTGCAGGCTTAGGCCAGAGAAGTTAAGTAACCTGTCTTAACTCAGCAATGACTTAACATGTGTGCTTTGGGGACTATGACTTCTTTGTTCATCTCTTTTTTCTCCTAATACCTCCTAATACCTTTGGCACCTAGAACACAGCTTGGCCCAGACAAAGTACACATAAAGTATTTAGTGAAAGAAATAAAATGGTATTGTTCATCTTAATTAAACACTGGAAACAGTAGCTCCTTCCTAAAGCTCTCTACACACTATCAAAATTCCACCCAAAGCTATCTAATTACCCTTCACTTATTTGTTGAGATTTCAAAGTGCTAGGTATAGTTAACAGTGAGGTTTAGCCTTCTAGAAGCCATATGAGCCTTAGTTAAAAATAATTTAATCAAGGAAAGTATCTTCAATAGGCACAGAGATCACCCTTTAGGAAAATGAAATTTGCAGAGGGAAGTAGTGAACTTTTATTCTAGAAGCCTAGGATCAATGATAGAATTAGCAAGCTGAAAATGGGTAGGCCATACTAAGTAAATATAGTAAAATAGGGAAGCAGTCTTTTTTATATACAAACAGAGATATGAAAAATTGTGGTATATACGTGTATTAAGAATTGTAATGCAAAAAAGAGCACATGTATAATGGCATAATTTGGTGTGAACATACTTTATATAGAGAGTTATAAAAACTTATGTTGCAAATGGGTAATAATGAGTTTAATACATTCCACTATTGTCATGTATGTAAAAAATAAATTAAAAAAAGAAAATGGGTAGCCCATACTAAGTAAATATAGTAAAATAGGGAAGCAGTTTTTTGGTGGGAGAATCCATATAGGCAGAGACAGAGACAAAAGGTATGGAAGAGGGGAGGCCAGCTTTGAAGTAGCTTATTTTCTTCAGGATGGGATCTTCTCCTTATGAAGAAGTCAATGATTTCTAGTTTGAAAGGCAAGGGGAGAAAAGCAGTTAGGGATTTCTTAAAATGTAGTAGTTAGGACTCTTGATTGCAATAAACAGAAATTCAACTTGAATGGCTTCCCCCGTCAGGCTATTCTTAGGTCTGTCAAACATTAGAAATACAACTCTACTGAAAAGAGATCTCTTTTCCAACAATTACAACCAAAATTCTGGAATTGAGTCACATTGAACTCAACTGAGTCACTTGTCTAATCCTAAGCCATCACTGTTGCCAAGAGGCTGGAACTCACCAGTAATCCAGTCTCAGGTCACAAACTTATCCTTGAGTGGTAGATTGGGGCGGGGGTCAATCCCACCCAAACCAATTAGACAGAGAATGGGGACAAATGGTTCCTAAATGAAAAATTAGTGTCATCAGAACATAGGGAAGTAAATGATGGGTAGAGAAATGACAGAAATCCTCTGCACTGGAGGATGACACCATGAAAAACCATACACTTGAAAACCTTTGGGCTGGGGATGTGGCTCAAGCGGTAGCGCGCTCGCCTGGCATGCGTGCGGCCCGGGTTCGATCCTCAGCACCACATACAAACAAAGATGTTGTGTCCGCCGAGAACTAAAAAAAAAAATAAATAAATAAATATTAAAAAATTCTCTCTCTCTCTCTCTCTCTCTCTCTCTCTCTCTCTCTCTC
>NW_026009233.1:0-3398 GCF_001458135.2 Marmota marmota marmota | reverse complement strand
GGAACAAATTTTTACCCCTCAAACATCAGATAGAGCTCTAATCTCTAGAGTATACAAAGAACTCAAAAAGTTAAACAACAAAAAAGCAAATAACCCAATCAACAAATGGGCCAAGGACTTGAACAGAAACTTCTCAGAAGAGGATATACAATCAATCAACAAATACATGAAAAAATGCTCATCATCTCTAGCAATCAGAGAAATGCAAATTAAAACTACTCTAAGATACCATCTCACTCCAATAAGAATGGCAGCCATTATGAAGTCAAACAACAATAAGTGCTGGTGAGGATGGGGGGGGGGGAGGTACATTCATACAGTGCTGGTGGGACTGCAAATTGGTGCAGCCAATTTGGAAAGCAGTATAGAGATTCCTTGGAAAGCTGGGAATGGAACCACCATTTGACCCAGCTATTCCCCTTCTCGGACTATACCCAAAAGACCTAAGAAGAGCATACTACAGGGACACAGCCACATCAATGTTTATAGCAGCACAATTCACAATAGCTAGAATGTGGAACCAACCTAGATGCCCTTCAATAGATGAATGGATTAAAAAATGTGGCATTTATACACAATGGAATATTACTCAGCACTAAAAAATAATAAAATCATGGCATTTGCAGGTAAATGGATGGCATTAGAGCAGATTATGCTAAGTGAAGTTAGCCAGTCCCTAAAAAACAAATGCCGAATGTCTTCTCTGATATAAGGGGGGTGACTCAAAATGGGATAGGGAGGAAGAGCATGAGAAGAAGACTACCACTAAACAGGGAAGAGAGGTGGGAGGTAAAAAGAGGGAGAAGGGGAGTTACACAGAAAATGGAAGGAGAACCTCATTGTTACACAGAATACATATGATGATGTTGTAATGAGAAAAAGAAAAAAAAGTGTGTCACATTAGATTGGATAGAGAGAAAGGATGAGTGAGGAGGGGAGGAGTCGGGAGGATAGGAAGGGCAGCAGAATAGAATAGACAATATGATTGATGTATGTACATTCCATGTATGTATTATATGTCAAAATACATTCTGCTGTCATGTATGACTAAAAAATAAATAAATAAAATTTTTTTAAAAATCCCATAATTCTTTGCCCCTTCTGCTGTTATGTTAGGTCTCAGCAAAAGCCACCATCTATGGACCAGAAAGCAGGCTCTCACCACACTAAAGATTCCAGTGTCTTGATTTTGGACTTCCCAGCTTCCAGAACTTTGAAAAATAAATTTCTGTTGTTTATAAGATTTTTTTAAAAAGTTTTTTAGTTGTAGTTGGACACAATACCTTTATTTTATTTATTTATTTATGTGGTGCTGAGGATTGAACCCAGGGCCTCGCACGTGCTAGGTGAGCGCTCTACCACTGAGCTACAACCCCAGCCCTGTTTGTAAGATTTTGATATTTTGTTATGGCAGCCCAAACAAAGACAGAAACCAACATGTGCCTCTGGTCAGAAGCACTCACCACCACCCATGAAGTAGTCTTGCCAAAAAACACAAGGTAATAAAAATCAGGGGCAGTGGCACATACCTGTAATCCCTGTGGCTCAGGAGGCTGAGGCAGAATGATCATGAGTTCAAAGCCAGCCTCAGCAATTTAGTGAGGCCCTAAACAAGTCAGTGAGACCTTGTCTCAAAAAATAAAAGGGGCTGGGGAGGTTGCTCAATGGTTAAGCACCCCTGGGTTCAATCCCTGATACCCTCCCCACCAGAAAAAGAGATGGTATATGAAGGATGCCTAGGGCAGTGCCTGATACATTTCAGGTGCCTAAAACAGTGTGCTGTGCTCTCTAAATATTAGTTGCTCCAGGCACTTCGGCCTGTGCTATGGTTTGAATCTGGTTTTTCCCCATCAAAACTCATGTCGAGGCTTGGTCCCCCTTCTAACTGTGGGGAAAGCCAACAGGGCCTTTAAAAAGGCTTTCTTGTTGGCGTGAGTTCACCTGGGCTTGGAACTGGCTAGTTCCCTGGAGGGTGGGTTGTCACAAAGCCAGGCAGCCCCTGGGGCTCTACTACTTTCCCACAGCCCTGCCTCCCCCTCCACGACCCACCGGAAGTTTAGGCAGCATGAGGCCCTCACCAGAAGCCAAACAGATGTCAGTACCATGCTCTTGGACTCCCCAGCTCCACAACCACAAATCCAAATCAGCCTCTATTCTTCACAAGTTGCCTGGTCCCTGGTCTGCAGGGGTAGCAACCGGAAACTGAGGCAGCCTCCCTTGGAGGCTGTGAACATCCCGAGGTGCTTGTCCACTTCAAGTCCCACGGGCTCTCTCTGTCAGGACCACTCCTCCCTATCTTTCCCTACCAACCCCCATCTCTCCTTCAATGTCCCCTCCTCCAGGAAGCCTCCCGGCTGGGTCAGGCACCTCCTCTAGGCCTGCACATTCACCTTTTTGTCTTCTCTGTCATGGCCCTGATCATTCTGGTGTGTCGTTGGTTACTCCCCCCTGACCTCGCTGGGCTGCCACTCTCTGGTCAATGTCAGTCTCTTCCTCTCTACTGGGAGCCTAGGAGGCCAAGAACAGGGTGCCATGGTCCCCACTATATTCCCAGCATGGCCCTGCTCAGGGCTGAGCATGCAGAAAGCTCATTATGTACATCATCCCTTCGCCTCCCTTCAGGACTGAGCAGCACTTGGTGCTCAATACACCACACTAAGGCTTCTCTCCTGGCTTCACCCCCTCACACCAACTTTTGGCCTCCCCGTGACTTCTCCCCTGACTCACCTTTCCCCTCTCCTCCTTCACACAGCTCTCTTGAGCAGGACATTCAGCTTTCCCATCCCACCCATTAATCTTGTGTCCTCCACTGCTCAGCTGACCCAAAGGAGCGCCCTGAGTCTTCAGCCTCTACTGTATGCCCAAGCTTCAGGTTTCAGGGTGTTGCTAAGTCTGCCTATCACTGTGGCCATTGATGTTTAAATATATCATCCTTGTTGAAGTAAATGCATTTGGAAATGAAGCTTTAACCTATGAAATATCCTTACAAAAACATTTTTGAAAAATCAAAACCTTAATATAATCTTTCTAATGTAATATCTCTAAAGTTTGGCTGTATGTGAGGATCACCTGGGGCATTTTATTAAATTTGAAGTCCAGGCCCAAACCCAGAGAGTTCTATATATTCAGTCTGGGATGCAAGCAGACATGGAGAGTGTTCTTGTTCCCCAGGGATTCTAAGATGCAGAATGATCTGAGGCACATTCAAGATGCCTGGAGTGCTTGCTAAAATGCAGCTTTTTAAAATTCTAGGGCCTGGAGCTGGGGATGTGGCTCAAGTGGTAACCTGCTCACCTGGCATGCGCAGGGCGCTGGGTTTGATCCTCAGCACCACATAAAATAAAGATGTTGTGTCCACCGAAAACTGAAAAATAAATATTAAAAAATTCTCTCTCTCT
>NW_026009232.1:0-3399 GCF_001458135.2 Marmota marmota marmota | reverse complement strand
AGTGCCTGAAATTCCAGTGACTTGAAGAAGATGATGCAGGAGGATCACACATTTAGAGCCAGATTCAGCCTCTGCAACTAAGCAGGACCCTATCTCTAAATAAAATATAAAAAAAGGGCTGGGGATGTGTTTCTGTGGTTAAGCTCCCCTGGGTTCAATCCCAGATACCAAAACAAATAAAAAAGTTTAAAAATTTAAAAAGATACTTCAAATAAATATTTTCCAAATGCTTAAATTAAGTCAATATTAAAATCAATATTATATCATAATTACATTATGAACATGTCTAATTAAATATATTACAATTTAAATATATAATAATTATTGTTGTGTGAGCATGTATGTAAAGATAAAAGAAACAGAGAGACAAGTTTAAATGGTTTATATTATCTTGACTATACAAACACTTTTCACTTTGAGATTACCATTGCTTCATTTTATTCGCATCATTTTCTATGTATTTACCCCTAACTGTTAAATTACTTATACCCCATTCCAACATTGGTTTCTGTATTCTGTGTTTACCCCTGTTTATTTATGCCATATTTCATCATTCATTTCTATTTTACGTATCATCATACTTTTCAAATATTCTAACAAGTTATCTTAATTTATTTTTCTGTATCCTGGTATCTTCCTCTGGGAGCACTTAGACTTTTTGTACTTAGACTAATATTCTATGCTGATTCTCCTTAGGGCCCAGTCTTCTCATCCCTGATTTTACTGTACCATATTTGTTATCTTAAACATGTATTTCCTCTTTCTTTTTTTACTATTTCTAGAAGATTCGTAGAGTGTCTGCAAACTTATTCTATCCCCATACTTTAGCAGTCTATATATAAAATTCTGGGCTAAAAGGCATTCTAATTTATTATATGGAATTCATAAGTGTTTCATTTCTTCCTGAATTCATTTTTGTTCTCAAGAAGTCCATTGACATTTTATTTTCTATTTGTCACATGATTTCTAAATTTTCTCTGAATTTCTCAAATAAAGTTTTTCCTGAAACTACTTCAGTGAAAATTCTTAATGTTACATCTTGGTTTAGCATTCTTTAGCATTCACTATTTTAGGACATTTGGCAGTCATCTGAAACTGAGTGACTGTTGCCTTTCATTTTGGTAAAAAAAGTTCTGTTGTCATTAGTTTGGTAATTTTCTTCCAGTATGTTTTTGCTTATTTTTTTTTCATTTGGGAAAATTCTTTGTTATCACTGGAAGTCCTGAAATTATTCTGAAATTTTCTAATAGTTTTTCTGTGATATGATTTTCTTTTTCTATATTCTATAGTAATTTATGAAATTAGTTTTTCAGAATATTCCTATATACTTTCATGCCATTTTCATTCATTAATTTTATTACATTTTTTTCATAATAGCATATTTTGCTGTTTTGTGATGGATGCAATATATCCTCTCAGATTATTTTATTGCACAGTTTATTTGGGCATTAATTCTAAAGTCTCCAGGAAAAAAAAAAAACAAAACTGTATGTTTCTTGTCTAGATTCCATGAGAGGTTTTCTTTAAATAATCTGGACTCAATGACTCTCCATTCATATAGGGGAATTTGCACTAGAAACTAGACTTGAAACTCTGGATGCCTGAATGGATGGCTCTTTCTAACTTTTGGTTTTAATTTGGAATCACTACATGACATGCCAACATTTGAGTAGGGCTCCTCCATATCTTATTATCCGAATGTCTTTTATTTGCAACTATTCTGTTTCTTCAGAAAACAAAAATATATTCTGTCAGGAGACTGTGTCTGAGTTATAGCAGTTTTATTCTAGTTCAAAGTGAGAAAGCTTAGAAACATTCTATGTGGTTTGTCTTCCACCTCTGATGTTGTATTGAAGATTGTGGTCCCTGAAGAATGTATTTCACTGGTTTGTGCAAGACTGGGCCACCAATATGGTACTGATACTGAAATTTTATATTATTCTCTCTTGAAGCACAGAGATTTGGGTTATTAGTTGGTCTACTGCTAATCCTTGAGGCTAAACCCCAGGTGAGGAGAAGTGTGTGGGTTCTTACAGGGTATTACAACTACATGGAGGATTAATAGTATAGCCCCTGAAAAAAGGAGGACATGTTGTTAAGTCCTTTATTCTACACCCCAGCCACCACTCAAGTCTGGCTTCTGACACCTAGTGATATGGCTCTATCCCATCATGGGCTACACACAAAGTGACAGGCAGTGTTTGGGGGTGGATGTATTTGTGTCTTCAAAGAGGTTTTGAGATTTACATTCTGCAAGGTCAACAGGTTTCTAATTGATATCCTTTCCAGTATGTGCAAGGTGGAAGTGCCACCCTCATTAACAACAGAACACAAAACAAACAAAACAAATACATCACTTTCTGCAATTGTCATTAAAAAATCACTTTTGTTAAAAAAAAAATTCTCTGTAATCCCAGTAGCTCAGGAGGCTGGGGCAGGAGGATTGGGAGTTTAAAGAGCTTCAGAAACTTAGCAAGGCTCTAAGCAACTTTGCAAGACCCTGTCTTTAAATAAAATATAAAAAAAGGCTGGAGATGTGGCTCCATAGTTGAGCACCCTGGGTTCAATTCCTGGTATCACAAAAATAAATAAATATTTTTTCAGGAATTCAAACATTATAGAACAAAGTAAAGCTAGCACAAAATAAAGGGGAAAAGAGGAGATCTAATGAAAATAGAAGGGAGTATGAGAAAGGAATGGAGGTAGATGGATGAGGGATTAGAAAAGGGAGGTTGTGTGGATAGATTTTATTCAAGAACTTAAGAACAGCACAGATTTTTGTTGTTTCTTGCTATTTGGGTTTATTTGTTATATTTAATTGCAACCTCCTTAATCAGTTCCCCCTGTCCTGTTTCTGCTCTGGATTGCACAGGGCTTATAAATGGTTCCCACACTGGTAACCCCAGTTCCCACTGAACTATTCACCCATGGACCAAGTGATTTCAGTTGATTTTTTAATTTAACCTCTTCCCCCACTGACTCTGGGTCCATTAAGATCAGTCTCCCTCTCTACTCTAAGCCCATTTTTGTTTTGCTTTCCTCTTTCTCTGCATACATTCCGAGTCCCCATGTCAGCTGCCACCACTGCCAGACAAGCTAATGCACCTCTAACATTTTATTTCATATATTAAGTTCACATTTTCAACTTTCTGTTTCTCTGTAATTTCTTTTACTGTCGATTATTGAATTTCTGTGAGTTCTCTTAGTTACCTGTTTTGCTGAGGAGTAGTCTTCTAGTCTTCTTGTTTATTCCATCTGAAGTTAAAGAACTTCTGGGAAGTGCATCCTTCCTGCAATCCACCATCTTCCCTTCACCCCATAGTAAGTATTAATAGCATTGCTACCTTTTATCCTGGGAACAGTGTGTTTTAGTGAGCTTTTTTCTTCTGTGATCAAAAG
>NW_026009231.1:0-3399 GCF_001458135.2 Marmota marmota marmota | reverse complement strand
ATATATATATATATATATATATATATATATATATATATATATATATATATATGAAGGTGAGGTAGGCAAGATTGATAGAGAAGCCAATTTACAATACATGTCTCAGTAGTCTTATTGTCCTGAACTAAGTCAGGGAATGGAGCCTTTGTGTTCTTGCAACTGTCAATCACTGGCTGTGGGTTACCTCTAGAACCCTTGTAACCTTGGATTTCAAGACAGCTCCCTGCAACTGAATGCAGATGTGAGTCATCAACAGCTAATATTTCCAGCTGTACAGGGAATCCCTTGAAAAAGAAATCTGGGAGAAACAACACCTTATCCACTATATCAGTTAATAGCAAATATAAAAAACATTCTTGCAGCCCTTGAACATTGAAACATTGTCCTGTGTTAGTAACTATAGTCATTATATTTGACCTTCTAGACTATTTAATTTCCCATTGGAAGTTATTAGGAAGAATATAATTTGAACACTGAGAATGTTTCACTAAAATAATTAACAGGTATTAATCTATCTACAAAAAGCCTGGAGGTCAGGACTAAGTCAAGTAAACTGTAATGTATGGCCACCTAGAAATTACATGACTGAATATGTATTACAAATACAGTAACATTCATAAAGGATTTTAAGGGGTGTTTTACATTTTGCTAACAGATTCTATATTGGCCATAAAAGATAGCTAAAATTTAAAGTTAGGATTAAAATTCAATTGGTGTTATTGCAATTTCTAGTTCCATAAATCTGTAGACACTTTTCTGAGAACTGGTGATTTTAGTCTGAAAAATTGCAGTCTTAGTTGTTAAGGAAAATCTGACAAACAAGCAAGTGAAATGAAGCATGCTAAAAGCTGTAATGGTGGTAAGTACTAGGTACAATAACAGCACAAAGGAGGAAGTGACTAACTCCTTGGGTCAGCCGAGGGCAGGCCTCAGAGAGGGGAGGGCTCTATGCCAGCTTTTGAAGGACTTGTAAGTTGCTCACCACACAGCTGAGCAGTTGTAACAGCCTGTGCAGAAGCACACAAGCAGGAGCATGGAGTGTGCTTGGTGTGGAGAGTATATGCATCTCAGGTTGGATGAAATGTAGCAGGAAGAAGGAAAAGTGGGATTTGAGACTGTCCTGACCATTAAATGGCAAATATGGTTCTTTTCAGTATTTCATAAACATAATCTTATTTATGTTTATTTGCTTTCAAAGCAAGCCAAATTTCAATTTAATACTATCTTTCTTTATGAGTCATTCATAATATCACCTTTGCTGTTGATTTATCTTTATAAATTAATCTCCATTGAACTTCTTTCAGAGGAATTTGGAGTTAGGCTCTATAGTAAAAAGTTTTCTTGCAGAGTTCAGTGGCACACATCTGTAATCCCAGTGACTTGAGAGTTTGAGACAGGAGGATCTCAAGTTCAAAGCCAGCCTCAGCAACAGCAATGTGCTAAGCAACTCAGTGAGACCCTGTCTCTAAATAAAATACAAAATAGGGCTGGGGATGTGGCTTAGTGGTTGAGTGCCCCTGAGTACAATCACCAGGAAAAAAATATTTTCTTACCATTGTGATGTAATTTAGAATCAAAGGCCAATTTGTAGCTTTATTTCTGAGCTTAAGGAGGTTGTGAGTTACCTCTAGAACCTTTGTAACCTTGGATTTCAAGACAGCTCCCTGCAACTGAATGCAGATGTGAGTCATCAACAGCTAATATTTCCAGCTGTACAGGGAATCCCTTGAAAAAGAAATCTGGGAGGTTTAGGAGAGTCACATACAGATAAGCAACTTGTACAGTGTATTTTTTTTGGTTACTTGATACTTAATTAGAGAGTATGTAGTTAGTGACCTCTAAATTGCTAATTAGCCCACCATATTTTGTATGGTGCTATATAATGGGAAATAAGATTTACTTTATTTTCTGAGTCAGCACTGTCCAATGGAAATATTATGCAAACTGTGAGTAAATAACTTTAAAATTTTCTAGTAACTACACATAGTAAATGGAGTAATAGAACAGATGAAGTTAGTTTAAATAGTGTATTTTAATGAACTCACTATAAATAAAGTGATTTCAATAGATAGTCGATATAAACATTACTAATGAAACATTCTGTATTCCTTTTAAGTACCAAATCCTTGAAATTCCATATATATTTTACATTTAAAGTACATCTGGACTAACCAAATTTCAAGTGTTAATAGCCATGTGTGGCTAGTGGCTACTCTGATGGACAGCAGATCTTTACGCAAAAGTGTCATCACCACAGTTTTCAGTGACTTGTGTTTCTATAGCCACAAAAGTGCTACTGTTAGAAAAGGTAACGAGAGAGAGAGAGAGAGAGAGAGAGAGAGAGAGAGAGAGAGAGAGAATTCTTAGGTCAGAAATATCTGGAGTTATTTCATCATGCTTTCATTTCTGTGGTTAACTAGCAGAATATGAAACTGGGATTTTTTGCTGGCATATTAGAAAGTTCCATATGTGAAAGAGTTTATTTTCCACAAATTGGCACAAAGATGGCTTGTTTTACCCATTCTTCTATGGTATGATTTGCATCTTTTTTTTCATCACAAGTTGAAGCTGAATTTCATTCTTAATTCTAGGTTGATCTTAATTACTTTTTTGACCAACTAAATGTGACAGAAGTGACATTCTAGGACTTTAGAGGTTAGGTCATAAAAGTCTTTCAGTTTCCAACTGAGTCTCCTAGAACACTCAAAGAACAGTCCCTCTCATAATGCAGTTGGCCTTAAGAAGCCCTGCTTGTGTGGAAAGGCAACAAACAGGTAAGCATTCTGATTGATGTACCCAGCTGAATTTTTAGCTGACAACCAGCATTAGTTGCCAGCACTATGAATGTGGTCTTCTATGAACAGCCCACTGAATTCTTCTTGTGGCTCTAGCTGCAGCTGCAGAGACTAGGTTGTATGAAATCTCAAATGAACCAAGTCAAACTTCAGAACCATAAGAGACAATAAAAAGTGACTGTTTTTAACCACTAGGTTTTGAGGTGGCTTCTTACATAGCAATAGATAATCAGAGTACTGTAGAATTTGGTAGGCAAAAATTCACTTTGAGAAGAACATAAAGGATTGGGACCATCCTAATACTAAATGAAGGAAAAGTCTAAAAGATACAGAGAATGAGTTCGACTGTCCCAGTAACCATAGAGGTCAATGTTAAGGGTTATTAACAGCTTGTAAGAAAGAATAAAAAAAACTGATATCAGTAAACAGAAGTATGTAGAAAAATTGTTAATGGATTCTATCACAAAGGCTGTATTTAGTTAATCTCCACAAATCTTATATTAAGTCCCTGGTAAAAATACAAAGCTCTTTAGTTATAATAGAAGTCAAGAGTACAATGTCCAGTATGAAAACAGACCAAAAAAAAAAAAAAAAAAAAAAAACC
>NW_026009230.1:0-3400 GCF_001458135.2 Marmota marmota marmota | reverse complement strand
GGATGGGGATGGGGATGGGTCTGGGTCTGGGTCTGGGTCTGGGTCTGGGTCTGGGCCTGGGCCTGGGGCTGAGGGTGGGGCTGAGGCTGGGGCTGGCGGTGAGCACTTGCCCGGCATGTGTGAGGCACTGGGTTCATTCTCAGCACCACATAAAAAGAGATAAAATAAAGCTCTATCAACTAGTAATAAAAAAAAACAAAACAAAAAAAAACACAACTACAGAGAGTGTCCACAGGACCCGGCCAGCCCACTTCCGGAAACACCCCAAAGAATTGGAAGCTGGGGTGCGCGGCTAATTGCACACTTCGCACCAGCACTGCTTACAACAGGTAGCGAGACCCAAGCGCCCACTGAGGGGGATGAGCAAAAGCCACGCCCACACAGCACAGGACCCCGCAGCTGCAACCTGCGCCAGGGTGAACCTCTCAGAAGTCACACCAAGGGAGGTGCCAAGCACTAGGGACAAACACTGTTTGGTTCCACTTATTGGAGCCCCCTAGAGTGGCCTGATTCATAGAAAGTAGAGCGGCCCAGGGACCCGGGGCGGGGAGGCAGAGGTTACCTGTTGGGTGTGGAGTGACCGTCTGGGAAGACGTAAGAGTTCTAGGGGTGGAAGGTGGGGACCACTGCACGGCAGTGTGAACGTCCCTGACGCCAAGGATCTGTGCCGCGCTAATGGTTAACCTGGTAAAGCCTGGGCTAGACATATTTTATCACCACTAAAAAAGTTGAAAGCGAGTCTGCCTGTCTCCCAAATTCAGTGGTGCCTCAGGCCCTCCCTTGGCCCTGCCGGCCCATGGCTAGCCACCATATCACCCTGTTGGATTTGGTGGCCCACCCCAGGGCCCCAGCTCGCCCTGGCCACCCCAGGCTCAGACTGCAAGCAGCGCAGCAGCATCCTGGATGTCTGAAAAGTGGACCCGCGGGGGATCTGCCCGGTCCCTCCTGCAGCAGGCTGGGGCCTCACTGGCCAGGGTCTCAGTTCTGCCGCCTCCAGGGCCTTTGTTGATTTTCCCAGTGTGTCCCGTCCTGGTTTCCGCCCTGCCCACAGGAGGGAATGCTTCAGAGAAACCCTGGTGATGAGCGTGGGTTCTTTTGTTGTAAGTCACTGCTAAGGCGGCGAACGAGGGTTTATTTTCCTAACGTGCTTGGCATAGCTCAGCGCCCGCACAGCCCTCAGCGTTTGATTTGGGAGGAACTCGAGACCCTGGTTTGTTCTGAGTCACGGGTGAAGCCACAGCCTCCCCGGCCAGCCCGAGGCAAAGACGGGTCTTGGGAAGTCATTGGCAGGAATGAGCGGTACTACTTGTGGCTTGAGGAAACAAAAGATTTTTAAAAACTTTTCAGAATTTCGAACCTGCTAACTCAGCAGGTTGAAAACCTACCAGATTTCCAGCCCATTCGTCTCCCTACTAAGCCCAACTTTTCTAGGAGGAATTGTGGCTTCTTTCTTGGCCAGTCTTTCTCTTTGGACCTGGAGAGAACCCAGAAGCCACAGGAAAACACACTTCCCAGCAGGTAGGAGGCCTCAGGAGGGCCCAGGATGGGCCAATGTCAGCCACAGCCCACGTGTGCTGCCCCGGGGTCTGGAGTCCTGGCACCCCCAGCCCTGGATGCCCACTTTCATAGGGTCCAGTGGTGCATGCTGTGCTCACCAGGAGAAAGGTCCCCCGCCTTCGGATCCCTCAGGTCATGGGAATCCCTGACAGATGGCAGTGGGAAGAGCCACATGACCAGAGATGAACAGAGAGCTGTCCCTGTCCCCTCCCTCCACTTGGGTCTGCAGACCTGGACTCACCGCTGCCGCCTCACAGTCCCAGGGCAGATCTGGGTGTGGCTCCTGAGGCAGAGGCCAGCTGGTGAGCAACTCCTTGAGCCTGGCCCAGACTGTCCCAACTGACCCCACAGGGACCCGGCATGTCCTCGACCCCTCAAGACACCCCCAGTGTGCAGGAAGCCCCTCCTCAGGAGGTCTCATAGGCTCTTGGGGAAGGTGGTCAGGCCCCAGGGGGCTGCTGAGGACTCCCACCATGGACCCAGCTGCCCAGCGGCTCAGTGGTCCCATCCAGGTGCTCACATCCCCAGAGGACAGCAGCCATCTGGATGCCCGGGAGAATTCCCCTGGGAGACCTTGAGGGCCCCACCTGGGAAAGGCCCGGCCTCCTGCCCAGACCCTGCCACCATCCCTCCTCTCCTCCCTTCTTCCTTCTCTCCCACCCCTGGTAAAACCAGGCCCTGCTCTCCTCTCTGAGGGGAGCCAGCCAGAGCCCCTGGGGGTCCACCAATGTCCTGGGGCTGTCATGGCCTTCCCCACCTGAGCCCGCTTTACTCCTGGCCCAAACTGGACCGTTTGCCTCCACCTTCTCATCAGGGGTCTAAACCCCAACCCCAGAAGGTAGAGGGAGCAGCCAGGCCTGTGCCTGGGGGGAGGGGGGAAGACACCCTGTGGGGCAGCCAGTGGCCCCTCCTCACCAGGCTGGCAGGGGCAGGGTGCCCTTGGAAGGTGCTCTGTGGAAGGCAGCAGGATGCTGTCCGAAGGACACACGTGCTCCCAGATGGGGTTTCAGACTAGGCTGAAGTCACCTCCACTGTCCCTGTCCCCCTCTTATGGGAGAATGAGGCTCCCACCAGCCTGGGCACCCCTGGAACCAAGAGGCTGGTGTAGGAACTGGGGTCCCAGAGGTGGGCGGGAAGGTAGGGGACCCAAGCCCGCTCACCCCGCAGACCCTGTGGGGGACTAGAACAAAGCCAGGTGGCCCAGAGCCCCCAGCAGGCCAGCCCACCCCCAGGGCTAGGGCAGGGCAGGTCGGGTGAGCTGTGGGCAATCTGCCTTGCCTCCAGGGAACCGTCCTGCTGGGACCGCTGCTGCTTTATCCTCATCTCCTGCTCTCCCCACCCCCACCCCTTCTTACCAAGGACTGGGACTCTGTGATCCTGTGTGACTTTTTGAAAAAAGCCACTTGGGTGGATTGTTTGTTTTTAAAGCCCCTTCCTGATGACCTTTAACCTCTGCAGGGGAAGAGAGGCCCGGCTGGCTCTTTAGGGCTGAGCCCTTCCACCCAGGACGCGATCCTGGGCACACTGCAGGGTGGGGGCACACAGGCGTCAACACCCAAGAACCCTCTGCGGCAGTAGTTGGCGGGCACGGGGGACAGTTGGAAACCCAGCTGCCCCACCCCGATGCTCTGCCCCTCCAAGGCCTCGTCTTCCAGCAGTAACATGGCACCGACTGAATCGCACCCACTTCCCAGGAGGCACGGGCTGCCTCCAGGGCTGGGCGCCAGGGCAGCCCCTTCCCCAAAGTCGCACACCCACGACTTTAGGCGGCTCCAGCCGAAGGTCCCTTGCCCTAGTCCAGAGCTCCAGTCAGCGGCAGCCCGCCCCGGCTGCGGCGTGTCCC
>NW_026009229.1:0-3401 GCF_001458135.2 Marmota marmota marmota | reverse complement strand
GTCTGTGGGCAGAGGTTCCTTTCCCATGAGGAAGCCCAGTCTTCTTTCTTAAGACCTTTTATTTGCTGAGGCCCACTCACATTATGGAAGGCAATCTGCTTGACTCTCCATCTACAGAATTCATTATCAATCTCATCTTTAAAATATCTTTGCACCAACATCCAGTCTGACTGACCACCTGGGCACTGTAGTCTGGCCAAGTGGACATACAGGATTGACCATCACACTCCCTTCCTCTCTCCAGGTATCATTAAATACAACACCCATGGATCAGCCTGTGATTAAAACTCAGGCCTCAGAAAAAAAAAAAAAACACACACACACACACTTCCACTGTGATTGGCATCCAAGTCACCTGCTGGGCAGATGGTTGACCTGAGGAATGTGAATTCTGTAGTTCCAAGAGGAGGAGAGTGGGTCAGTGACAGACTCCGTGGTCCACTCAAGGGCAGGTTCACTTGCAAGGTAGCCTGGTTTCTGCTGTTTTAGGAAACTGTCAAGCAGGAACAAAAGTTAACATAATGTCATTGAGTCAGACAACAGGGATGATCTGTGCCTCTGGGGCCCTCCTGAAGCCACCTGGGTAAGTTCTTGCACAGCAATTCCAACCCCCATCCCTCCTGCAAGACGAAACCCCCAGCCACAAGGGTCTCTTCCTCACTGTTATACACAGGATGTCACAGTGGTGCCGTTTCAGTCTTTCTGACTAATTTTTAACGTGTTTTGTTCCTACTCATCTTTATGGACTTTCAAAGGCTCCATGTTCCTTGTGGTTCCTATTTGCTTATCCTTAAATGAAGTCTTTATGGATGGATTCCCACTTCTGTCATAACAAACTTCTCTCATTGTACTTAGAAGTCTCCATAATATCATGGGCACAGGTGGATTATTATTACCAAATCCTTGTTCTTCCCAAATTGAAAACTCTTAATGTTCAATCAAGGCAATACACCCCCTTTCTTGCTCTCTCTTCTTCCTCCTCCTTCCCTCTCACAGCCTCCTTTCTTTCTTCCCTTCCTATTTTTTTTTCTTTTTTGTTTTAGAAATTTTACTTTTCCTGGATTCTAAACTGGCAGTTGGAGGATTCGCTGTTACCTTGAATTCTAACTGCTCTTGAAGTTCATTCTTTCTCTTTAAATAACTCCCAGGATCATTAGCTTTAGAAGATTATCATCACAGCAATTCTTTCAATGCTACAGAAATTATTTTCATTGTGAATTAATTTCTTTCTTATGAACATAGTAAAAGCCCAAGATCATAGGCTGGGAAATGGCATCAAAGCAGACCAGTTGAGGATATCCTATAACCCCATGACCAGTGCCTCTCAATGCTTCTGTGAAGGTCTTTGAAACCCAGGGAAGTCTGGTATACTATGATGTCCCAGAGGAGCCAACACAACATGACCACTCCCCATAATATAGCATCCTGGGTGGATCTGCAGACAGAAGTAAGACAAGAAATACAGAGTGAGTAATGAGGGGACATTAGTCAACATATCAGTGTAGATTCATTGATTTTTTACAGTCGTTCAAAGCCATGTGTATGCTAACCATTGGTGAAATTAGCTGAGAGAGGTATCATTAACCTTCTTCACTGTCTTTCAGTTTTTCTATAAACTAAAATTGAACTAAAACTAAAAGTTTATCTTCAGAAAAGAAGCCTGGGCATGGGGCACAAGAGATACTTTTATTTGGCTGGTGCAGGGAGAGTGAGTGGGAGGTGATGTGGGAGATGCTGGTAAAAGGAGTGGATCCTTTCACGCAGGGCCTCATGGCCTGTTTTGGCCTCATGCTCCACCCAGTGTGTAGGTGGGCAGCTGTGCAGAGGCTCTGAGGGGCCCAGCAGTGTGATAGGTTGCATATCCCAGGCCATCTGGAGTGGTGTTGAGAAGGAAGGTGGGTTGCTGAGTGACAGGTGTAGGAGGAGATGTGCTCCAGGCTCAACAGGATGAAATTAGGCCTGGTGTGGTGAGCCGTTCTAATTAGACCGTGGCCGCCATTAGAAGATGGCGCCGGCTTCCACTGTGGCCTGTGATAAACAACTCCTAATATGGAGAATTGGCACGCAATCCCTTCCCACCCTATGAGAAAGGTCCACGTGGCAGCTTGGGATTGGTGTGCGGGAGGCTTTATTAAGCTGTGCTTGGGCGGGGTCACTAGAAGAAGATACATGAATCAAGGCCTGAATAAACTGCTGAAAGAAGATTCCTGAGTTGCGTCTTCCTTGCGGGCAAGGGGTCGCGACAGCCTGGGATAACTCACTCTGGGCAGGCAGGTAAAGGAGCTGATGGACATGAGAGTTGCTGAGGAAACAGAATGAATCAAACTTAGTGACAATTGTGGGGATAAAAAGGGGCAATTTTGTTTGTTCCTTCCACTCATTCACTTACTTAACGAAAATTCACTGGGAATTTACCACATTGTAACACCCAGTTCAGGGGTCTCACATTCCAAGGAGGGAGGCCAACCACAGAAGGACATGATAGGCTCTTGGCAAGACCCTTTGCATGGCAAGAGCATGTTGTGGTGCCATGTTTATCAAAGCCAGGGTTCAAGAGGGGAATCGATCACACAGGAGTAAAACACAAAATGTGGCTGGCAGGAAGGAGGAATTGAGCTACTGAATCCAGGTAAACTGCACAGGTGGATTGAAAGCTTGGCCAGCAGACAGGAACAGAGCTGTGTGCACTCTGACCATAGGAGTGAGGGCCACAAGGAGCAGGGTGAGGCCTTGTGACCTCTAGGAAGAGGGCCTGGCTGGAGGCTGTCTGGCTCACCCTCCACTCTCCTTGTAGTGGCAGGGCCTCCCTTCCCCAGTGGTGATCCTCAGGTGGACTCCACAGGCAAAGAGAGCAGCAGTCAGAGGCAGAGCCACTGTGGTCTGCAGCTCCACCATTAGTTAATGGGATGTGCAGAAGTAGGAAGGTTTTATTGAAGAAAAGGATTAACCTGAGCCTGTGAGCCTAGGAAAGTTTCTGGGTGCTGTCAGTCTCCCTGACTGTGGTCAAGCCAGTGATGGTAGAAACCTGTTCTAGAATGTTCACTGGCCTCCTCTGTCTGCTAAACAGCATCCTTTTGGAAAACAGGACCCAGCCAAAAGGGAATGCTGCCTGTTCTGGTACCCATGAGTTTGTCTGAGGGCTGGGGCAAGTGTAGCTCCCTGTTCTTTCCTGTCACCAGGAGGATACAGGGAGTTTCGCTTTAAGAAATTGAAATGTCTTTTTTTAAAATTTAATTGATTTTATTTTTTTTAAATACACAACAGCAGAATGTATTTACAATTCTTTTTAGACATAGAGAGCACAAGTTTTCATATCTTTGTATATACAGTATGTTCATGCCATTTCATGTCTTTATATACCTTAGGGAATTATGCTCTATCTGATGTGTGAGGGGTAAAAA
>NW_026009228.1:0-3402 GCF_001458135.2 Marmota marmota marmota | reverse complement strand
AAGAGACCCAGGGAGTGTCAAGAGAAACCAATGTATCACAACAGCAGTAGGAGTGTGTGGGGCTGGGTTGAGGCCCAGTGCAGAGCCCTTGTGGGAGGCCTGGTCTGATCCTCAGCACCCGGGAAACAAACCAGTAAAATAAGGCTTTGTGCCCACCTACAGCTAAAAGTGTATTAAAATGAAAAATAAAACACCAGTGTGCTGACTGATGGTGTCCGTGCTGAAATCAAAGGGGACTGGTGGTTTCATGTCTTCTCACAGCTGCTGTGTCTCAAATTTCAAAGGACAGACATACAAGTCTCTCTGTCACAAAAACCTCAGTGCAAGTCAATCTGAATCTCTGAGAGGAAAATTGTGCATCATCTGATTGGCATTTGCTAATCGGGCGTCCTGTGGTGTGTGGATAAGATCCACGGGCACTTACATCTGAAGGGACAGACTGACCCATTTTACAGGTGACATTCTAAACAATGAAAGCACCGGCGGCTTCAACTACTGGGGCATTGGCCCATAAAAACCCTTTCTAAAAAGAAATATTTGTAGCAGCAATGCTTTCTTTTAAGCATCTGGATGCAAGTCATTGCAAGACCATTTCAATAATCTTAGTTATAACAACATCTTACAAAAAAGTCTACACATGAATTTATCTTCCAAATATGGAAGAAGCAAACAACGTCCCACACTGTAGTGTCCTGCAAGTGTCACATTGATGCTTATAACAAAATCCATCTGTGATCAGGCGTGCCACACTTGTACCACCGTTTACATAGTGTATCCACAAGGAAAGATGAAAAAGGAAGCACTCTGCAATAGGAAAAGCTTTGGAGCTGACACGATCTCAGCAGAAAAGGCACATTCCAGAATGTTCCTCATCACAGCCCAGACAGGCCCACGGAAGATCCTTCTTAGATCGGCATCCTCCTCCTAACCAGCTCACTGCACCTGTCTCAGCAGCACGCTGATGCTCATCCAGAGATAGCACCACGTTGGGGGGAAGAATAAAGACGAAAACCTCAGGAGCTCACTGAGAGGAGGGTGTGCTCTTTGAAAAGCTCCAGCAAACAGTGTGCAACAGGATTGCCACACTCCAGAGAGGTGCAAATGCTCCTTCAAGATGTCCTGGCAGCTGGCAGCTCTGCCAAAGGCTAACTAAACCTTTTAGAACACCCAAGGGATCCTCCAAAGCCACCCGAGACTGTCCAGAGGAAAGGGCCCAAGGGAGGGGCGTGGGGAAAGCCCAGGAATGCCTGGCAGCCTCCCTCACGCTGGCTGTCATGAGGATGCTGTCGGGACCTGCCGATGGGCTCGGGACAGGCTCTCCAGTAAACTCAGGATGGAAATGCCGCAGGTCGCTGGGCCCACTCACATTGGGTTAAAAGGGGGCGTTATCTTCTTATTGATGAGATCATCCCAGGTAATCAGAGAGAAGAAGATGTGATTCTTCATCTCCATAAGGTCGTCCTTGGCACCGAGCCTCCTTGTCCTGTCCTTCTGCAGAAGGCCCTGCAGAATGCACAACTTGTGATGTGTGGTTTCTACTGGAGGGGCTTGTTCAGGATGTTATGGTACATCTCGGCTGTGAAAAGGGGGCAGGCCATACAGCATCTGCTATCAAACAGCCCCCAGGCACCACCAATCCACCATCCTGTCATAAGGCTGCTTATGAAGTACTTCAGGTGCAAGATACGGAGGTGTGCCACAGAAGGTGGATGTCGAGCCACTGTGTTCAGTGTTTTCCTAACAGAGGCCAAAGCCTGTAAGGACAATGTGTCCCTGTGAATCTAGCAATGTATTCTCTGGTTTTAAGTCTCGATGTTCAGAGAGTGCAGGTAACCCAAGGCACTGGCTGTTTCAGCAGCATAGGAGCAAGCCCGTGGTTCTAGAAAGCAGCACTCCCCCTGGAGATGGTAGAACAGCTCCCCTCCTTTAATGTAGTCTAGGACAGAGTACAGATTGTTGGCAGTCTGGAAAGAGAAGTGAAGGCCCACCAGGAAAGGCTGTTTCACATTCTTCGGTAGAACATTCCGCTCCGACATAATATGCTTCTCCTCCTTCTTTTTCAGGATTGCTTTCTTCTGCAAAACTTTGACTGCATAAAATGCTTCTTCTGCCTTATGTCTTGCTAGAAGAACCTTTCCAAAACTGCCCTTCCCAATTACTTTCAAGAAGTGAAAATCGGATGGTTTAGCATGAGGACCGCATGGTGGACCAAGGTTTTTTTTGCTGAGAAGCACTTGGAGGAGAAGGGTGAGCATTCACAAGCTCGGGCTCCTGAGGTTGGGAGATTTCAAAAAGGACTGATCTTCAGGGTGTTTGCATGCTAGAAGTTATTGGCAATCTTCTGAATAAAGTCATTCAGGCCCATCCTCCTCTGTCTCATGAAAGAAATGAGAATCACTACCATTCCCCTCATTCTGGAGTAAGTGAGGCTGCCTCTAGCAGCCTCGGCTTTCACTGTCATCATCACCAAAAGAGCACAGAGAACCTAGGCTGAAGGGAGACCAGCTTGGCCAACCTCCATTGACTGTTAAGAGAGCAACCTACTCAGTGGAACTGAAAAGGAATCAGGTACAGGGCAAATGCAGTAAGAATCCTTTCAATGACATAATATAGAACAATTTACAGATGTTCAGAAGGAGATGCACACCCAGGGCTGCTGAGGAGACACCAGGAGCAGAGGAGCCAGCAGTGAGCAGCCCTTGAACAGGAGGCTGCAGGCTGCAGGACAAGCTCACTGAGAGTGAGGCCAGGGGGCTGTGTCCAGCTGGGCTGTGTGCTGGGCCTGCCCAGAGCCCTCCCCCCTCTCACCCACAGTGACCCCTGAGGACAGAATTGGAGCAGTGGGTTTAATGTCAGTGCTGCTGGGCTTCAGTCCCCTTCAATGTCTGTGTCTTTTCCTTTTGAAATGGGAATATTCACTCCTGCCATAGAGCTTAGGAGTGTGTGACCCCTCTTTGATTTTCTGGCACAGAGTCAAGTTTTCCCTGAATCTTTTGGAGTCTTTGCACTGGATTTCTGAGCTCTGCTGAAGTATTTATGCCTTTAGGGTCTCAAGGATGAGGACTGAATGTGTTTTGCCTTATGAGATGGACGTGAAAGCTTTGTGTCCAGGGATAGAATGATTAGTGTGCATCATTGTCCTCCCCGAAATTCCATGTGCTAAGGATGTTCTGAGCTCCTTGGGTAGTGGGGGATCCCTTATTACACATGGACTAGGGGAATTTATACCAATCACCATGGACATTCCATGCAAGGGGATTGTCGGACCCCATCTCTTCCTCCCTCCCCTTTGATTCCTAGCCACATGGAGAGTGATTTCCCCACAGGGGGCTCTCTGCCTGCCCCTGGCACATCCAGGAGAGGTGTAAATGCAAAGGACTCATCTGAGCATGGACTGGAGCC
>NW_026009227.1:0-3402 GCF_001458135.2 Marmota marmota marmota | reverse complement strand
TGTCATGTTCCCTCAACACCAGCATCTCACTGCCTGACCTGGGTGTCTCCAGCTGCTCCTCTGGGAGGCTGCACTAAACACCTCAGGCTGTCCTCTAGGAGGAGCTGATGCAGAGCTTGAAATTGCCTGCACCCTGCAGGGCACAGGGAAGCTTAGGGCAACTTGCAGCAGCCCCAGGAAAAGACAGAACAATGACTGAGGACACAGGATCCTGTTCAATGTCCAAAGAACTCCTCTGCCCAAAGGCACTGCATAGGTGCAGTGTCTGGGCAAGATGAAGAGAGGAATAAGTACTTTTTAAACTGAACTTCCAGGTCATTCCTCTCTGCATTCCACTCTTGGGAAATGTTTGCACATGTTAAAAAATAAATAATTTTTTAAAATGACATTCATTAATAAGTGAAACTACCACAATTAAAACACGGTCTATTTGAATGTAGAGTGGAACAAATGGTTGGCAAAGTGTGAACTGGAGGGTGCATTTGGGAATGTGGGAGGGAACTGGAATTTCAGGTGTCTGCCGCCAGCCTTAGGAGGAGCCAGGTTCCAGAATGGAAAATGGATTTGATACCGGTTCCTGCACATTTAGGAGTATGTGTCCAAGGGCCAAAGTCAAGGGCCACCCGCCAACAGAGACTCGGTAATACACTGTGCAGCTGACCTCGGAGACCCAGCATCTACCATCCCCGCCGCGGGACCAGGGGACAGGACCCAGGGCCACCCGCCGGTGGGGACTCGCCCCAAGCTCCGCAGCTCACAGGCACTCAGGTCCCCAAGGCAGGTGGTGACCGGGTCCCGCCAGTCCTGGCCGCACGCTCGGCGTGACTCGCCGACCTCCTGAGAATCTCCCGGTACCCAAGCTGGTGGGGACTACGGCTGTGCAGGGTCACCTGGGGATCCCGTAAGAAGACTCCGGAGCAGTGGAGGACGAGCTCAACAAGGGAGAAAGAAAAGATGCGAGACTGTGAGAGCCCGCCCTTCCCCTCCGCCTGCGCATCTGATTGGACAGTTCCTCCCCAGCGTCCCTGATTTCCGCCTCCAGGCACCGACCCAGTGTTGAGTGACAGCTACCCTAGCCAATCAAGGCTAAAACAGGCCAGCGTGACAGGTCCAGGCTTTTAGGCTGGACTTTCTTGCTGTGTTGGGACCTGACCTTGGTTGGCGGGAAACGTTTGTATTTAGCCTGGTGTAGAAGGCAACATCTAAAGAGGAGGACTTAGGAAGGTCAGCGATATCTAGAAACCGTGCTGTCCACGATTGGGAGCAACTTGAGAATTTTATTAAGGTTTCAAATTGCATGACCTTCCTCACCTATGTTCCTTTCAGTAGATGGCCCGAGCTATGGAAAGCAACGCCCTGTTTAATTGAAAAGAAATTTGTGTCATGTATTCTTAAATTTTCTCAAAGCCACACAAAAACGTTAAAGAAACAGGTAAAATAACTCAGGAATAGCTCAGTGGTAGAGTGTTTTTGTAGCAAATGCAACTCCCTGTGTTCCATTCGCTGCAAAAAATAAGATGATTCAAAAAGTGAGAGAAAGTCACAGATGAAATTGGTTGTGATTTATTTAAGGCAATATAAGTAAAATAACATTGCTTTTCTATGCAATTGATGCAATGAGGTATTACTGTAAGCACATAGCCCACAAATGATGGAGGCTGGAGAAGGGAAACTGTTGAGAGCCACAGACAAGTCAAGATGGCGCTTGGCGCTTGGCACTTTGCCAAGAGGAGTGGTTTGAGAAGTATGCCAGTGAGCCATTAAGATGATAGAGATTCCTTAATGACTGACTGCTGTGTCTAGATTATGTCAATTAAGTTTAGCTGTGTGTAATCATTAAGATGATGAGGATTCCTTATTGGTTGACTGCTGTATCTAGTTTATGTTAATTAAGATAAGCTGTGCCTAATTAGTTAAGTATATATACCTCTGTTGTCCTGCAATAAAGCGACTCCCGCTATATCAACCTTTGCAAGTTCCTTGTTACCTAGAGCCTCACTATTTGCTTTTTTCCTTCCAGGAGTCATCTGCTGTGGGAAAGGGTAAAAGTCCAGAACCCAGCATTTCAGTATTTGCCTCCTTCCTTCAGGATCCTTTTGGTTGGTGTTAGGGTAGCTGGCACAAATATCCAAGAAAGACACAGCTCTGAGTTCAAGCAAAGCTTTATGGACAGAGAATATCTGCTGGGGAGTGTGTTTACAAAACCAGAGTGCAGGAAGGGAGCCTGTGGCCTCCAAGGAGCCTCTAGCTCTGGGCCCAGAGCCTTCCCTGGGTGTTTAAGCTCCAAAGGAAAGAAGTCAGATCCCAGGGAAAGTCCT
Organism: Marmota marmota marmota; assembly: GCF_001458135.2. NCBI lineage: Eukaryota > Metazoa > Chordata > Mammalia > Rodentia > Sciuridae > Marmota > Marmota marmota. The sequence continues at coordinate 1,084 of NW_026009227.1, read as the reverse complement.
TTACAATCCACAGATAAGAATGAAAGGTGCTAATTAGGTTCCCTGAAAGCCAGCTGGTGGGGACAGAGGAGGGGAGCCTCCCCCTCCCCAACACTAATGTTCAAGGGGCCCTTGGGGCATTTTGTATTCAGGCCTGAGTTAGTTACTCACTATGAGATCACAGGACCTGCACCTTTTTCAGGAAAGATAAAAGTAATCTCAAATGTGAAAAGAAGATCCTGACATTTTTATTAAATTCAAATTCCCTATGGAAGAGGGTTAACTCATTATTACTCAGTACCATAAGAAAAATTAAGTGTCACCTAAGTGCTGCCCCCACTCATCTACCCACTCATTAATTTTAGGTTACTACATTCCCAATACTTCTCTTCTCAGTCAAAAATCTAACGTGGAACACGACCTCACTATTTCATGTAGGAGGTGGCACAATGTCATCTGCCCTCTGTCACACATTTCTGATACTTTGAACATTGCTGCAGCTGCTGCACAGGAAGTCAACTAGCTGGGCAGGAGAAGTTGCACAGCCCAACCACAGCTTGCAGGACAAGACTGAGTGCCCGTGGGCAGGTGCACAGCAGCACTCCAGGGGAAGCTGCTGGATTGCATCTGCCTCTGAGTGATCAGGCCAATGAGCTCCCTCAAGTCCCTCATCAGAATTCACTTAAAAAAAAACATGTTCAGGGACTAAAATATTAAGAGTTTTAAGATAGTTGGGCTGAGGACGTAGTTCAATAGCAGAGGCTGGCCTAGCACATGTCGGTTTAACCATCAGTAATAGAAAGAAAAAAGAAAAAAAAAATTAAGATGGCAGCAATAGCAATAAACCTAGCACAAGGCCCTTCTGAGCAAGGTCAGAGGCCCACAAAGATGGTCTTATTCAAGGTTTTTGGGTGGAGGATTTGGGTCTCTAGAGTCCCCAGTGCACCATGCAGAGTCTGTGGTCAGTGACTGGATGCATGTAGGTGTCACTCTTTTTGAAAGCTGAAGTTTGAATTAGATGAACAAGGTCTGAAATAAAGCACTACCAAGAAGCAAACTTGGAGATTCAGCTGAGATTTCCAAGCAGAATATTAAGTGTAACCCC
>NW_026009226.1:0-3402 GCF_001458135.2 Marmota marmota marmota | reverse complement strand
AAAAAAAAAAAAAAAAAAAAAAAGGCCAAATGTCCACTTAATCAGGGACATAGGCCAAGAGAGTATGTGACAAGTTCATACTCCAAATTAACAAGATGAATCCATAATTGTTAACCCTCTACAATGTAAGTATCAGGATAGATGATTTTGGAAAAACATATGTGTGTGTGCGTATATATATGTATATATATATAAATACATAAGATGTATATATATATAACATATACGTATATTATATATATATGTGTGTTTATATTGAGATAACATGGATATAAATATTATTTCAAAAGGGAAAAGATGAACCTAACATGATACTTTTATGTGAGTCTTACAGTCTAGATTTTGTCTGTGGTAATTAGGTAGAGTCTCTGGAGCTCTTACACTTCCAATCTCTGATTCAGGAACAGTAACAACTTCATTCCCCCATAATCCGATCTATGATTAAGATGTTAGGACTATTTTTAATATTAAGTTAATTAATATATGGGCAGTTCTTAAAATAATGGCTGGAACATCAGTGTCTGGAGTGTTTCTGATGTCTTCCACATTGCCCTTTGCTATTACAATTCTGCTGAGCTTATAAACATCCACTCCCTTTGGGGATATTTCCTGTCCCCATTGTTCAAGGAAAAGAGCTTCTTTGGACACTTCTAATAAGAATTATTCTTATTGTCCTTTTAAGTGAAACATTTGCAAAATATAGAAAAAATATAGACAATCATGTGCCTTCTCTTTACATATGTAGGTGGACAAATTTAAAACACTGTATTTAGTTTTCGTTTTCATAAAATTTTTCTCAACATCTCCTCCCACAAAAAGATAACCTTCTGAAATTTCTCATTCTCATGAAATTTAAAAAAATTTTTGCTGCATACATGCATGCACTAAAATAAATATTATTTACATATATTCTAATTTTATATAAATTATGCACCTACCAATCACTTAGTCTTCATCAGTTCCAATCAGCAAACCTTAAACATAAGTATGGAGCTATGTTCTCTTCCATCAAATATAAAAATGTACAATAAATGTCCCTGTATATTTCAAATAACAAGAGTTACATTGATCTGGAGCAAGATAGTGAAGGGGAAATATTTTTGTTGCCGTTAAAGTTTAAACTGCTGTTTAATTCTCTCTACTGATTGGTATCAAGGAGAAAATATTTGTAAAACAAATTTTTTAAAAATCCCATATTATGTGAAGGACTTTGTGCTATTATCACAATATATACACTTGTGCTACACCTGATTGCATTTATTGTATTCCATTCTCATCTGGCTTTTGCAGAAGCCACATAGATGAATTGAATGAGGATATGGGGAGGCCCTCCATCATGCATATTTCAAAATTTCCATGGTGTATACAACTTTGTAATTTCTCCAGCTATGCTTCTGTTTACTGTCTTGGTGGTAGCTAGGCTACACAGAATTCTATTTTCTCTTATGCACAATAGCTCCTACTCTACAGACCATGGGTTAGAGCAAATCTACTGCAAAGAATATTTGTCCTGGTTACACATTTGAGCATAGAGACAACCATAGGGTAGATTAAGAGGTCCAATGGATTCATTGTGAGAAAGATTCAGGACAAACTTGGAAAACTCACTAATCAACTGGCCTCTATTGTTTCCCAACTTATCAAAAGAATGACAATGGAGTTTATACTTTCTGATATAAAATTTAGCTCCAACACCATAGTTAATAATTGGGTATTCAGAAGTATTTCCCTGTATTCAGTACATAGTTGACAAATGGTCATAAGTCCCTTTGGAAAAAGATTAGAGAAATGGGAACTGCAAAAATCTGTGATGGTGTTGCTGGGTTCTTACTAAAGAGGATCAAAACTCCCCTTTGAGCAATTAACCACATTTTCCATTATTGCAGAAGACTGAGTTATATCTGGAAATTACACAAGGAACCAACACTTTCTGTTGTAGCAGCTGAGTTCTTCATGTTTTATATGATCCCTCTTAAATTCTAATTACTGTGCATATTAAGCAAGGCCCAGTTAGTTGACCACTTACCTTGGAACTGGAAACACACATACACACACACACACACACACACACAGTGTAAAATTCTAATATGCTCACCCACTTTGTCTTTTTATTTCTCTTTGCAGTATTATATCAAAGGAAAATTCTGGCTTCATGATTTTACTTACAGCAATCAACTTTGTATCCACATCTTAAAGGAACCATCCCAGCAAATGATCTCAATTAGTTCCAAGTGTTTTTCCTGAAGCATCAAATGACAGCAATGGTATGAGCACCCCATGCCAATGTGTTTTGCTTCATTTTTTTACCTTACCTATTATTTTCCAACTTTACTAGTATAATACCCTCCTACTCAGTTTCCTTGTGCAATGCCACATACTTTGCTATACATATTAACCAAGTCCGAAAACTCTTTCCATGTAGGATTTTAGGGGAAATTTGCCTTCCATACTCAAGCCTGCTGAGTCTTGACTGGTAATTGGCTACCATGCAACAATAGAGAACAAGATACCCATTTTAGGTGAGTTCACTCCCCAAGTAAGGGCAAGTCATTCTTTCTTGACAAAATTAAAGTGATAATTTCTGATATCCAAGAAAGTCCATGAAAATATGAAGGTTGCAGACTTTCAGTATCATTTACCCAAATATCTGCATATAACTTATTTCTAACCACAGCTCCAACTTTGACACTGAAGACCATTTACCAATTTTGCAGTCAGACCACTTTTAAAAGCTCACTCTGGTTTCAAACAGATAGAAAGAATGACTTTCTTTGTAGCTGTCCTACATGCTTTTGGATTTTTTAAACATGCCTTGGATAGTTAATTAATTTATATCTCTAAAATTGTAACACTGTAAATACAGTTATCCCTTCATGATGCATATATTATCATTGCATCATTGTAAAAAATGAGGTAGTTGTTAATCTCCCACCTCTTTGCCTTACACTTTCACTGAATTCCAATTAACCACAGATTAAAACTGGAATAATTGCAAATCTACGATATGCGATGTGCATTACCATTTCACTTACTATGAAAAAAGGACTCCTGATTGTTTTCAGACAGATTTGCAACCCAAATCTAGAATCCCTTCTTGAGGATCTGATTTGTGACCACTCCTATATTGGCTGGGTTACTAAGAAACAGCTGAAATCATGAGCTAATGATTATTTGAGAGATACAGTCCCAGTGAATGACCATGAGGGAAGGAGGATTTTTGAAAGAGACAAATGAGGATTGATAAAAGCTGAGACTGATATACTTTTTAGGCCAGTCAGTCTTTCAGGATGAGCTGTGAAGTGATATAGCCAGTCTATTGGTGGAGCAATGCATGAAGCCTATGAAAGTCTTCAGACAAGTTAAAAGGAAAAACTGCACATCAGCTCAGTTCCTAGAAAATGT
>NW_026009225.1:0-3402 GCF_001458135.2 Marmota marmota marmota | reverse complement strand
TGGTTAGTTTTAGGATTAAGGCTAGATTTAAGGCTAGGATTAGGGCTAGCTTTTGTGTTAGGTTTTGGGGAAGAATTAGGGCTAGGACTAAAGTCATGTCTAGGTTTATAGTTAGTGATATTTTTAGGGTTAGGTTTATGGCTAGGTCAAATTAAAGTGTTATGTTTAGGGAAAGCATCAGATTAATAGCTGGGGTATTATTAGGGTCAGGGTCAGGCTTCAGGTTTGGGTTAGGTTAAGGTTTAGGGTTGAGGCTCAAATTAGCATTAAGGTTAGAATTAGGGTTAGGGTAATGGTTAGTGTTAGGTTTAGGGTTAGGTCTAGGGTTAGCATTAGGGTTATGGTTATCATTAGGGTAATTTATAGGGTTAGATCTAGGGTTAGGGGAGGGTTATGGTGAGGATTAGGGATAGAGTTAGGGTTAGGGTCAGGGTTAGGGCGAGGGTTTCAGTTAGGATTAGGTTTAGGCTACGGTTTAGGGTTTGAGCTAGGATTTTTGCTATGGCTGTGGTTAATTTAGGGTTTGGTCTAGGGTTATGGTCATGGTTAGTGTTACGGTTAGGGCTAGAGTTATCATTAGGGTTAGGATAATCGGTTTACATGTCAGGTTAAAGATAGGGTTAGGTTTAGGTTAGCGTTAGGTTTAGGTTTAGGATTAGGGTTAGGGTTTGAGCTAGCTTATATTTAGGTTTAGGTTTAGGTTCACTGTTAGTTCTAGGGTTAGGTTTATTTTTAGGGTTAGGGTAAGTTTTGCTTTAGGTCTAGTGTTATAATTAGGGTTAAGTTTAGGGTTAGGGTAATGGGTAGGGTTCGAGCTGGGTTTATGGCTAGGGTTAAGGTTAGGATTAGGTCTGGGGTTAGGGTTAGGGTTAGGCCCTGGATTAGTGTTAGGATTAGGTTAAGTGTAAGGGTTAGGGATTGAGCTAGGTTTAGGGCTAAGGTGAGAGTTATGGTTACAGTCATGGCTAGGGTAGTGTTAGAGTTAGGTTTAGGGCTAGGGTTAGCATTAGTTTTAGTGTTATGGTTAGTGTAATGGATAGAGTTAGAGCTAGGGTTTGGGCTATGGTTACAGTTAGGATAAGGGCTAGAGTTAGGGTGAGGTTTAAGGTTTTGGGCTAGGGTTATGTTTAGGGTAAGGTTTAGGGTTTGAGCTAGGGTTAGGGCTAGAATGAGGGTTAGGGTTAGAGTTAGGGCTAGGTATAGGGTTAGGGTTATGCTTAGGGTTAGGTTTAGGGCTGTAATCATGGCTAGGTTTTGTGTGAGGTTTAGGGCTAGTGTTAGGTATATGGGTAACGTAAGAGCTAGTGTTATTTTTATGGCTAGATTTAGAATTCTTCTAGAGTTAGGGTTATTTTTTGGGTTAGAATAAGTTTTAGAGCTTATCCTAACAAAAACCCTAAGAGGGTTCTGTTTAGGATTAGGTTTAGAATTAGGTCTGGAATGAGGACTGGGGTTAAGTCTTGGGGTAGAGTTAGTGTTTGGTTTAAGTTAAAGGTTATTGTTAGTGCTAAGGCTAGGGTTATGGCTATATTTAGAATTAGATTTAGGTCTACGGCTAGTGTTAGTGTTAGGATTAGGGTTATGGTTACTGGTAGGGCTAGTGTTAGGTTTTGGATAAGGGTTAATGTCAGGTTTAAACCTAGGTTTAATGTTAGAGTCAGAAAAAGGCTCAGGGTTAGGGTTAGGGTTTGGATTAAGTTTATAGCTAGAATGAGGGCTAGGGTTAGGTCTAGTAATAGAATTAGGGTTTGAGGTAGGCATAGAATTAGGGTTAGGACTAGGGTAGCAATAGGGTGAGAGTTTGACTAAGTGTAAGAAATAGGGTTAGAGCTAGGGTTAGGACTCGGGATAGGGTTAGGGTTAGGGCCAGGGTTAGGCCTTGGATTAGGGCTAGGTTTTGTGTTAGGTTTAGGGCTATAGCTAATTTAAGAACTGGCATTACAATTAGGGCTAGTTTTAGGGTTAGGTTTAGGGCAAAGACTATTGTTAGGTTTAGGTTTAGGGATAAGGTGATGTGTAGACCTAGGGTTGGTGTTAAGGTCAGAGTCAGGGTTAGTATTAGTTCTAGGGTTAGGGTTAGGACTCTAATTAGGGCTAGGGTTAGGGCTAGGGCTAGGTATAGTGTTAGGGTTTGGTTTAGGTTAAGGGTTAATGTTAGTGCTATGGCTCAGTTTTGCTTGAGGGCTAAAGCTAGGGTTAGGGCTAGTTTTCAAATTAGCGTTAGAGTTAGAGCTGGTGTTAGGTTGTGGTTTAGGCTTAGGGTTAGGGTTAGATTTAGAGTTAGGGTTAGATCTAGGTTTAGGGCTACAGCGAAAGTTATGGATAGGGTTAGGGCTAAGGTTTGAGTTATCATAAGGGATAGGTTTAGAAATAGGGATAGGGCTAGGGTGAGAGTTAGAGGTAGTCTTAGTGTTAGGGTTAGATTTAGGGTTAGAATTAGGGCTTAATTAGGGCTAGGATTAGAGATAGGGTTATTATTAAGGTAGAGCCTATGTTTATGTCTAGGGTTATAGTTATGGCTATGGTTATGTATGATGTTATAGCTAGCTTTAGAACTAGGGTGAGAGTTAAAATTAGGGTTAGGTCTATGGTTGGAACTAGGTTTAGAATTAAGATTAAGATTAAGGCTACAGTTTGTTTTAGGGTTAGGGCTTCATTAGGGCTAGCGCTAATGTCAGGACTAGTGTTATGGTTAGAGTTAGTTTTAGGGTTATGATTATTAGGGTTAGGATTAGGTTTATGGATATGGTTACATTTAGGGTTCAGTTAGGTTTAGGGTAATGTATAGTTTTAGGGTTAGGAATAGGTTTAGGGTTATCCTAGGGTTAGCACTAGGGTTAGGATGAGGATTAGGGTAATGGATAGGGTTACAGCTGGGGTTAGGGCTAGGTTCATGGTTAAGATTACGGCTAGGTTTAGGGTTAGGTTTTGGGTTATGGCAAAGATTAGGGTTAGGGTTGGTTTAGGGTAAGGGTTAGGGCTAGAATTAGGGTTATGTTTAGGGTTAAAGGTAGTGTTAGAGCTCTGATTAGGGATAGGTTTTGAGTTAGGTTAGGGCTAGGTTTAGCGCTACAGGTAATGTAAGAACTAGGGTTATGATTAGAACTAGTTTTAGGGTTAGGGCTAGGGCTAGGTCTAGGGTTAGAGTTAGGCTTAGGTTTTGAGTAATGTTTAGAGCTTGGGTTAGTGTTAGGGTCAGAGTCAGGATCAGGGTTTGTTTTAGGATTAGAGATAGGACTCAAATTAGAGCTAGGATTAGGGCTAGGTGTAGGCTTAGGGTTTGGTTTATATTAAAGGTTAGGGTTAGGGCTATGGCTAGGTTGTTTTGTAGGGCTAAGTCTAGTTATGGCTAGTCTTAGGATTAGCATTAGTGTTATGGCTTGTGTTAGTGAGAGGTATAGC
>NW_026009224.1:0-3403 GCF_001458135.2 Marmota marmota marmota | reverse complement strand
AGAGATCCTTTTAGGGTTTTTAGAGATCATCTCTATGGACAAGCCCCACATCCTGGTATTACCTATAAAATAGTGACTTTGTTTTCATTAACAATTCTGTGGTTCAGATCTTAAAGTCTCCATGATATTATTTACAAGGATAATACACACATTTAGACCTGTTCATCAATAGCCAAAATTCACATTTTCTTTACAATACACTAATTTTACATAATTAAGTCATTACTTTATGAGAAAAAGAGGACTTACCTTTTTTCTATTTTAGAATATTTATATTTTTGGATTTTTTTGTACTTTTGACAATATAGATGACAATAACATATTGAGAAATGTTTTTTAGATTTTTACAATTTTCCTAGATACATTACAAAATGCAAATTTTGATTCTGTATGTCTAGGGTGAGTTCTTGTATACTGAATTTCTATCAGGCTCCTAAGTGACATCAATAGGTTTTACCAACAAAGACTAGAGAATAATAGGAAAGGATAGAAGGAACCTTGGTCTCAAAATATCCACATGGAGCAAAAACCTTTTCACTACCTTCAACCACTTACATGAGGATTGTTAAGTGAAAGAGAAATCAATTCACCTGTCTTTAAACTGATGTCTGTTAATTTTTTTCTTGTTATACCTGCAGGAGTTCACTTTAACTAAAGTACATGGTCTCTATTCTTAAGTTTCCTCACAATCCAAGGTGACAACTGAAGCTCCACTCATGATGTGTATATTCTCTTTGGCAGCAAGAGACACAGAATGCAAAGCTTCTCATTAGGCAGAGCTTAGTCAAATGCACATATTTACCTGAAAGAGTGACTGAAATTTTTAATTTTGACTCTGGTTAATTATATTTCTATTATAAGTTAAGTAACCACAGAATTTATTTCAGAATCAATGCATAGTTTTATCAAGAAACAATGCTCTCTTAAGGATTATCCTAGAACACAGTTCTGCTCAGGCATAGTACAATATATGCACATTATTCTTATAGTTAGAAAATGATTGATGTAAACAAAAAAACTTGCCATTGATGCCATATAATGCTTTCCAAAAATCATGCAGAGGAAAGTGTTAAAGAAACAAATCACACACCTGAATGCAGCTTTCTTTAAAATTTGGCTTACTTTCCAGAGAATTTTATTATAATTTTTTTATTTACAAAATAACTTCATGAATGAGAAAATTATTTTGAATGGTCTGATTAAGCATATACAAGGTGGACAGAAAAATTATGCTTTTTTAATACCTGAGAAATGGTATTATAAAGAGCTGTACTTTATACTTTATACTTCCAGGAAAAGCTCCTCAGTATAGTTGAGAAACATTACTGAATTTCTGCCAGAGTCTCAAAGTTTGATATATGTAAAGGCTGATTGTGTGCTAAAAGCAAAGCCCACGAGATCATTGGCATTCCGAGAAAGTAGTTCCCTGCTTGCTGAGTTGAGAGGCCCAGATATTTAGGAATTTTGGGAGGCTTCAAGGAGCTATCAAGAGTAAAATGTGAATACCTACCTCTAAGAAAGCTTGGAAATTGATGTCATCTTTATATGGCTGAAGATTTTGGTTCAAGGGACTTTGACCAAAGGGCTTTGAATTCACAAATATGCCAGCTTGAATACTTCCAGGTCAAGCCAATGCTGAGTGAAAAATCCATTTTTAACATAACTTTACAGAATGTAACCATTCTCTAGTTTTTCCCTAATTATTGTATTGATCAGACACCTAGAGAAAAACTACATCCTTCCTCTACTGGGAATAACATAATGTGGAATCAAGTTTGCTCATAGTTATAATACAGACCTTCATAGGAAGCAAGAGAGTAAAGCAAATGCAATTGCTAAATTCTTTAAAGGCACCCTCTCTGGGGTTTCGGATTATAGATAACTCTCATTCAGGCTTCTTAATGCTGACTGAGAAGAAAATCTGAGTAAGCCAGAAAGCGAGAATCAATTTAAGCTCCTAAGATTGTGGTTCCTGCAAAGCAAAAAACAGAAATGTGATAAGAAATCATTTCTCATATCATAGAAGGTTAAGAGCTTAAAAGAAAAAAATACTACCAATAGCCATTGTTCCTAAGAGGTAAGCCTTTCCTCTGCTTTTACTGAATGACTATTTCAATTTTGGTCTATGCCTTCAGCATTTTCTAATCCCTCCAAAATAAAGGCAAGACATAGTGGAGCCGAAGATGGAGGCAAAGACGGAAGGAATTTGAACAATTATTATAAGTGTTTCATTATACATGATCATCAGGGTGAAAGGATTCTAGACCAAGATGACACTTTCTATCATAAAGTGGTGTGCCTTTTCACCTTGTTTAAAAAACCTATTTAGAAGTGGTTTATGGGAGAATTTCTTGAAGGGGAAAAGACTTAAGAGTCAGGCTCAGTAAAAGTAAACACCATTTCCATACTTTGGCCAGATCCAAGAGCCTTTTGGGGAGACACAGAATAGAACAGCTTCTAACCAATATGCCCATACTAGATACATATGTACCTTATTCACGTGTTATATCTTCCATCCTTGGAATTAGGTAACCAACAAATAGAAGCAGAAGTTATTTGCGTCTTTAATTTTTTAGTGCAAAGATAAATAAGAAACTCAAAGCCAGGAATTACATTTTTCTTGTCTGTGGAAAAGATACAGCTTGGGTTTAGAATATGCATCCAATGATAAAATTCAAAAGGTTTGTGGCATTTTTGGAAAAATTGATTTGAGTTCATAGTTGGAAGTATAAAGTATAAGAATATATTATTTTTTTATAATTAATAGCATGATTTCTCTATCCTGCAGTTCTCACGAAGGCTTTCAATAAGTGAAAGAAAATGAAAGTAGATAATTGGGTATAAAAATTCAGATTTGGATTGTTACAACTGATTTTAAGTTGCCCTGCCCAACTTGCTAGGAAAGCAGTGATACTTAGTACTGGTCTAGTATAAATGTTTGCCTCCCCCAACATTCAGGTGTTGAAATCTTAATATCTGGGTTGCTTCCTGGGCACACAATGTCTACATTCAGGGTAAGCTCTTGAACTGATAAAAATTGGCTAGGATTAAGTGATATTACCACTACAGAGAATTAAAACACGTGTTGAATTTTTGCATAGGATTATCCTCTAATGGGTAAATCACTAAAACACCTACCGCGAAGACACAGTTTCTAAGAGTCATCCTTAGAAAAATGTAGAAATAGCAGACAGTTACAAGAAGTCATGCATGCCCTGGGTAACTAAACTTTTGGAAATAAATAGAAAGGAGACCTATATTTTCCTAAGCGGTTTGAGAGAATTGCATCATCAATTTAACATTAAAAGAAATAAAATGTGAGTCCAATCTATCTGACATCAGGTAACATAAGAAGTCAAACCTAAATTATTAAGTTTGACTCATGTCAAACAAACACCAGCTT
>NW_026009223.1:0-3403 GCF_001458135.2 Marmota marmota marmota | reverse complement strand
TGATGATATGTTACATGAAAAAAATAAGAACTCATTAAAAGAAAAAGAAACAGAATTTAACAAAGAGGATCAAGCGAGAAAGCAAGCTGAAATCTCTGTTTGTACAGTAGATACAGAATTGGAGACTGCAAGAAATCATTTTAATCAGGTAAATGAACGTTCAGTAAAGTTTCAAATTTTTACTGTATTTCATTTGAATTATTTATAAAATCCCTTTAACTTATTGTATGTGGCATGTTTCACTTAATGATGGCAATGTGGTCTGAGGAATGTGCTGTTTGGCAATTTCACCAACATGCAGTCATCATGTGTGTGTACTTCCACACACTTCAGACATCTCCCACAATGCCAGGAAACACAGACTTATAGGACCTCCATTTATATGCAGTCTGCTGTTTCCCAAAGCATGGGTATGTGGGGTGTGAACTACTATTTTGATTTAAAACACAATGTTCATTATTTGGCAATAAAAAAAATTAAAAAAGATCTGACAAACCAGAAAAAAAAACCACAATGTTATCTGACTCTAAAATTAAATGATGATATTTATGACAAAACTAGTTACAGCAAAACTTAGCATCTGGTAGTTGTTCAGCATTTGTTTTCTGAATGAAGAAGTTTAGTTTAATCATGGACATAAATACAAATTTAGGTGTTTTATGTTAAAATACAAACTAAATATCTATGCACCTATTTAAATCATTTTTTAAAAAAGTGTTTCACAATTACATTTCTGTCTGCATTTAAGAAATGTTTTTTTTTCTAATTTTTTAATTTTTTTAAAGATAGAGAGAGAGAGAGAGACAATTTTAATATTTATTTTTTAGTTTTCAGCGGACACAACATCTTTGTTTGTATGTGGTGCTGAGGATCGAACCCGGGCCTCACACATGCCAGGCGAGCGCGCTACCACTTGAGCCACATCCCCACCCCAAGAAATGTTTTCACTCACCCAAATTTATCTGTCATTTGTGCAAGTGAAATGTAAGACATTTACTCATAAAGAATAAATCTACCTTTTGGAATTATTTTTTAATCTTGAAGGTCCCACTCTTAAATTAAGTTTTTAGACTTCTGTCACCTGCTGATATACAGCCAAAACCTTGCTGAAATAAATTTGTAGATTTTAGCAGAACAAAATGAAACCTACAGATCGATTTCCATGAGACCATAATGCCAGAATTTACAATATGAAATTTCAGTAACACATCTTTGCAAACAAAAAGAGATAGACATGTGCAGAAAGGAAATGTTTCCTGAATTATTTTCTTCTGTTTTCAAATGATTGAGTGTGTGTGTGTGTGTGTGTGTGTGTGTAACATAGTTAAACAGTAAATCTATTAATTATGGGAAAGTATAGAGGGTTTTAAATCCATATATTTATAACCATAATGTGCATATTTTGGAGGTGAGGGGTGCAATTTTTGTCCCATTGAATTAAGTAATGTTCTTAATTCAACTGTATTTCTCCACAGCAGTCCCATGATGACTTTCAGTGTAGCCTTATAAAGAGAAAAGACTTTTAATATTTTCCAGAGGAATAGTTGATTTTTCTATGATCTCAAAACCCTTGCTTCTAATAGTAGATCTTCTAGTTTGGGGAAGTGACTTTGCTCTCTTGTATTAATGTGCATTACTACTCCCACTGTTAAGTAAGGAGGAAAAGTGGGGCCAGCAAATACTCTGGTTTTGTAAATCATTTTCTCACTTTTAAGAAGAGAAACAAACACTTTGCTTCAAGTAATCTTCAGTACAAAACACCTTTGGAAAAAATGGCATACCATAATATGTTCTTAGAAATAAATTACTGGTAAGTATTTGTTCCTAATACATAAGATCTGTTTATTTCCTTTATTTTATATTGACTCATGTTTCAATGTTCACTAAGATGAAACAAGTGCTACTGAGTAGAAATCTCAGGATTTTCTGAGTAGAGCCTTACACATTTTGCCTTATTTGTCATTTGTATTTTGAAACACAGACCTTCTTTGGTGTTTATCCATTCATAGGACAGAAGTAACTGGCTTTGTGGATGAGCACTAGAAGCAGAGGCAAAATACTTGGAGAAAAATCATGCAATTTGCCTATGTTTTTAGCCTTGTGCTCCTTTTCAGAATTGTGATACATTGTTCATTGATATAGATCATGTGTTTAATGCTGTTTCTACCTTTATAAATCAATAGATGCAATTCTCATTCCCAGCTACAAAATGTTAGAAAACAGAATATGCTAGGAATATTTTTAGGAAAAGACCTTGGAGAACTTTTGTATGTCTCAGTAGATGTAGAGCTAAGGCTCTTACTATGGTCTGGTTGAATACATGAGGTGTCAGATTGCAAACTTATTCTTCTTAAAGTTAAGTGTTCTTTTATTTGCCACTGAAGCCATCCCAACAGATAGGTACATAATAAAATATTTGGAATTTTTAACTGTTTAAAGGGTAGATCATATGATCCTAAAAGTGGATCAACAGAGAAATAGTGAATTCTAATTTTTATTTATTGTTTTTAGGTATACATTACAATAGAGTTCTTTTGGTGTATTACACATACATAGCATATAACTTCTTCTATGTAGAGTTTTTCTGGTCATGTACTCATATGTGAACATAGGAATGTAATGTCAGATTCATTCTACTATATTCCCCTCCTCTCTCAGCCCTTTATTCACTTTTGTCTAACCAACAAACTTCTATTCTTTTATCCTCCACCCTTATGTGTGTTAGCAACTACATGTTAAGGAGAATATTCAGACTTTGGATTTGGAGGACTGGATTATTTCACTTTGCATGGCAGTGTCCAGTTCCATTCATTTGCCAGCAAATGCCATAATTTCATTCTTCATGGCTGAATCCATTGTGTATATATGACATATTGTCTTTATCCTTCCATGTGTTGAAAGGCACCTAGGTTGGTTCCACAGCTTAACTTTTGTGAAGAGCTGCTATAAATATTTATGTGGCTGTGTCACTATAGTATCATTGGAGTATACACTGAGGAGCAGAATAACTGGGTCAAATGGTCGTTCCATTCCAGGTTTTGTGAGAAATCTATATACTGCTTTCCTGAAAAATTGCTTGGTGCAATGTATGAGTGAATCTTTTCCCCACATTCTTTTTTTTTAAATTTTTATTGTTGGTTGTTCAAAACATTACATAGTTCTTGATATATCATATTTCACACTTTGATTCAAGTGGGTTATGAACTCCCATTTTTACCCCGTATACAGATTGCATAATCACATCAGTTACACATCCATTGATTTACATATTGCCATACTAGTGTCTGTTGTATTCTGCTGCCTTTCCTATCCTCTACTATCCCCCCTCCCCTCCCCTCCCCTCCCCTCTTCTCTCTCTACCCCCTCTACTGTCATTCATTTCTCCCCCTTGCATTATTTTTCC
>NW_026009222.1:0-3403 GCF_001458135.2 Marmota marmota marmota | reverse complement strand
TTTTTTTTTTTTTTTTTTTTTTTGGTATTAGAGATTGAATCTAGCGATACTCTATGACTAAGCTATATTCTCAGAGCATTTATTTTTTATTTTGAGACAGGGTCTCACTAAGGTATCCAGGCGGCCTCAACTTGCAATCTTCCTGCCTTAACCTCCCAAGTAGCTGGGATTACAGATATGCACTATTGCACCTGATTAATTAAAGTCTTTCACAAAGTACACAATCCATAAAACAAAATAGCAGCTTTGGTATGGTAAGGTAATGAACAAGGACATAATGCTTGCAGTGGTGAGGCAAACCAATTTGGGTTGTACACACCATTAGAAACTGTTTCCTCCCATGAAACCATGACTATTTACTCTTACAGTGGACCCTGTGAAAACAGTACAATCCTGGTATAATGATTAAGTGGCAAGACCCCTAATGAACAATTGTGCTTTGGATCCAGCAGGCCCTCTTTGTAAAGCTGATTTCAAGGCTATAGAAGATCCAGTTGGCAGGAAGCTCTCTACAGTCATTACAATGATCTTCTTTTCGAAAGGCACAACATCCTTCTGCACTTATTCTACCCCCCACATGGAGACAGAATAAGTAGAGTTCTTCAGTGTTCTGAAATTCACCCACCACATTCATGAATATAACCAACATTTAAGCCAATCTGTTATAAATTTTTCTTTTCTGAACTTTTTCTTCCCAACTTTTCATTCCATCTAATAAGTAATAATTTCTTTGTCAATAATGAATAACAGTTGAATCTTATTGAAGTATGTAGAACATCATCTGAAGTCATTCATAACCAGTCAGTCCACTCTGCAACCAGTTCATCTTCTATATTTCGACAATCATTGGAATGAATTTGGCATTAAGAAATTCTTGGTTTTACTATATTTCCAATGCCTCTCCTATCTGCCCCTGCCATCCAAATACTAACATCCTCTATTTCCTGCTTTCATGAAGCTTTTTCAAGTTATGTGATACCACAATAATCTTCCCATTTAAAATTGTTTAAGCTACCAAATTTTAATAATTCACAATTTTTTAACCTAATGGCCTCTTTTAACAACAACAACAACAAAAACCCTGATTATATATTTACTCATTATTTCCCTTATTTGTCATTTCAACATGGTGTTTGGCAGTAAAGGCACCATTTCTTTAACCCTAGAAATTCTTAGCACAATATTAGCCTTGTTTAAAGTAGGCTTTAAAAGGATAGCAGAGCAAGAAGTGTTTTGATAACGAAAAAATCTAGAACAATTTAATAAGCTTAGTGAGTGGACCAAAACAAACTAAAATAGTCTTTTTACTTTTTATTTTTATATCATATTAATCCTGAATTCAGGTATTTGATTAAAAATAACAAATAATAATAATAAAGTCATGAAGTCTTTCAAATTTCTCCATTTTGCCTCTTCTTCCTGAGTTTTAAATGAAGCTTGGTATGGAACCAACCTAGGTATCCTTCAACAGATGAATGGATAAGGAAAATGTGGTATATATACAAAATGGAATATTACTTAGCCATAAAGAAAAAGGAAATTATGGAACTAGAGACTATCATGCTAAGTCAAATAAGCCAATCCCCAAAAGCCAAAGGCTGAAAGTTCTCTCTGATATGTGGATGCTAACACAAAACAAGGGCAGGGATAGAGACAACAGAAGTTCATTGGATTAGACAAAAGGGAATGAAGGGAAGGGAGGGGGGACAGGTATGGGAAAGACAGTAGAATAAATCAGACATAACTTTCCTACATTCACATATGAATATATGACCATGTAACTCCATATTATGTACAACTACAAGAATGGGAAGTTATACTCCATGTATGTATAATATATTAAAATACACTCTACTGTCATGTATAACTAAAATGAACAAATAAAATTTTTTAAGAAATGAAACTTGGACTTTATTCCTCCTCAGTTTTCACTATTCACTCCATCCTAAGAGTATCTCTACTTCCAGGCACCATCTATTTGCTACCAAACTTCTCTGATCTTTATTTCCTTTGAGCTTTAAATATTCATTCGGTTGCCTTCTGAACATATTCATTTGGATGTCCCTCTACTGCAAATAAGCAACTCTCTTCAACTTATTCGCCAGCAGTGTTCTCATTAATGTAAATGGATCCATCATTATCTACTTCCTGGAGTAAGATAGAAACCAGAAACTCATCATTTCTGTACCACCCGCCTCATCCACCTTATACCAAGTCACACCAAGTCTATCTCCTAAGTGAATCTCAAATGTATCTGTTTCTATCCATGATGGTTGCCACTACCCTAGTATCCAAGTCATTACTGTATCCCTTCTGGAATGTTGCAAAAGCTATTCATTTTCTCCCCACTTTCCCTCTATACGATAAAAATGATCTATAAATACACACAAATATGGTCCTTCATTTTCCTGATTATAACACCTCAATGCTTCCTATTGAATTTTTTGTGGCCTGAAAACACTTGCATGATTTGGTGCTGCCTTCTCTGAATTTCCTCTTAGCCCTCTCCTCTGGTTCCTAACTCTCAAGATATTGGTGGGATATTATACTTACAGAGGATTTCAAACTGTACCTGGCACAGAGTAGCATGTGATAAAGGTTAGCTGCTGTTATTTTTATTGTTATCATTATTTATGGAGTCATCTAACCACCAGATTGTCTGTGCATTTGTTCATTATGTGTTCCTCCGGTATCCTCAGCTTCTTCTTCAATTGGGCCATCTTCAAATTATGTTTCCTTTTTGTCACTCAGAGGAGACCCCACTAGCCAGTACCAATTCTCACCCCACTCTGGACCAGAACCTCTTCATAGACTTCTCAGGGCATTCAGATCTCTTCTTTTGCAATGCTTTTCAGAATTAAAACTTACTTGGGTGCTAAACTAGAGCACTGAATGGGGGTGGGAAGAAGGAACTGATACCTAACCTAAGCCAGCTATATTATAGAGGGCAGATAAATACAGATAGAGCATCCCCTCTCAAATGATTAATCATATCAAACAATTAGACTAGAAAAAAAGAAATACTGAATATGTTTTAGTTCGTTACTGAATAATTTATCTTTAGAGTAAACTGAATTAGGGTAACATTCTGTGATATAGTCTAGAGTGGTACTGCAATACAGAAGAGGCTCACAGTCTTGGTGAGTTCTGAGTAGACTCACTGCTTTGTGATACTTTGTATTAGGAAGGAAGGAAAAAAAAATTCTCTGATAAATAGCGAAGGCATGCAGCCAGATTACATATGCTTGCATTCCAATTGAGGACAATTCTTAAATGAGTTTCCATGGGATAGGGAAATGCCATCATACTCATGGGATTTTTTTTGCAGCTTTGCACTATGTCCAAGACCATAAATGCTTTGGTGAAGTTCATAACAGAAAATGACTTTTTTTTTTTTTTTTGC
>NW_026009221.1:0-3403 GCF_001458135.2 Marmota marmota marmota | reverse complement strand
GGGGAGAGTGGAGGATGGGAAAGGCAGCGGAGCACAACAGACACTAGTATGGCAATATGTAAATCAATGGATGTGTAACTGATGTGATTCTGCAATCTGTGTATGGGGTGAAGGTGGGAGTTCATAACCCACTTGAATCAAAGTGTGGAATATGATATGTCAAGAAATTTGTAATGTTTTGAACAACCAACAATAAAAAATTAAAAAAAAAAAAGAAAAATACTTAATACTTTAATACTTAATACTTTAATACAGTAAATCTAGAAAAATATTAAAAATGATTGTATTCCAAATAAGCAATATCAAGATTGATTTATTATCTAATACCAGTCGGGGGTGGGGGTTGAATTAAAAACTCTTAAGTCACCAAAACAAACGAAAGATTGAGGAAATTGAAACAATTTTTCAACCCACATAAGAGGCTAATCTCTCTTAATATTTTAAGGTATATGTATATAAATTACCAACCTAATATAAAAACACGCAGTAGAGAGGAATAAATCCTTCACAGAAAAGAAAGTAAATGACTTGAAACTATATGAGAAACACCCATTATGAAAATGGAGAGAGAGGGCTGGGGTTGTGGCTCAGTGGTAGAGTGCTCACCTAGCACATGTGAGGCCTTGGGTTCAAGCTCAGCACCACATTAAAATAAAAGTATTGTGTTGTGTCCAACTACAACTAAAAAATAACTTTAAAAAAAAAAGAAAATGGAGAGATAATCCACACCAGAATATTATTATTTGCATGAGATTTACAGTGAGACTCATAACCTGAATATAAAAGACAACTTACAAATCAATAAAAAGAAGGTTAAGAGTCTAACTTTAAAAACACCAAGAAAAATACATAAGCAGTTCTTCACCAAAGATGTGAATATAACTAATATAAGTACATGAAAAGATGTTCAACATCATTGATCATTAGCAACATGTAAACTAGGACAAGGTGAGACTGCTCCACACCCATGAATATGGTTAAAATTAAAAGGACTTTTAATAATAAAGTATAGTGAGGAGGTGGAGCAAATGGGGCTGGTAGTAGTGTCCAGACTCTGCTATTCTCTTAAGTTCAGCGTAACTTTCCACACAACCCAGCAATTACACTGGTGGGTATTCACCAACAAGTACTGAAAACATGTTTACCCAGAGCTACCTTTTCACAACAACCTTATTTTGTTAGAATTATCTGAAAAATATTTAATTTTTCTTCAGTTTCATTGAGGAGTAATTGACAAATAGAAATTGTGTATATCAAAACAACTTGATATTTTTCTAAACAGTTTTGTGCACAAAGTACTGGAAACAATACCAGTGGCATTTCCAATGGCAAATGGGTAAGCAAATTATACAAATTATCCGTACAGTGGATTTCTACTCAACAGTAACAAGAAGCAGGCTAATATGCAACAGTGTGGTGATTCCCAGAAGCTTTAGGCCAGGGGACAGAAGTGAGACTCAAAGGCTTTGGAACATAGGATTCCATTTATATAGCATGCTAGAAAAGCCAGACTACAGGGACAGAAAGCCAATTAGTGATTGCACAGGGATGGCAAGAAGGAAGGAATTGACCACCAAAGGCCATGTTAAAAATATACTGTGTCATTGAACAAAGACTTGAAAAGAGTGGATTTCACACTACATAATCCTAATCTACATTTTTTTGTTAAGCATTTTGAAATTATGATTAAGTGGTGATTTTTTAAAAATGGTTTTCTTTTCTTCCCCCTCCCCAAATAGGCAACATTTCACACTCCATTTAGTGAACTTGGCCAAAGCCCAGAGGGATGTGCCTCTTACACTTTTCCGAAGATAATGGGCCCCGCTAAGGTAACTTCTGGGAAGCTTAAAAGTAATGTTTAATGTTTCATTCCTCTTCCAAATATAACCCCATACTCTCTCTTCTTTCCCTTACTGATATGTACAAAGAGATAGAAACTATTTGACCTCCAACTCTAAGGGTTTTACAAGTGGAGGAACCAAGCTTTAGGAAGTGTCTGGTCTTAAAGAAAATTGGAAATTTTCTGCAACTTCCCAAACTGGGTCACTCCTTTCAGCCAGTTGCCTGATGCTATCTCATTGCAAGCAGCACAAGATCTTGTTCTCCACAGCTGTGGCATAGTGGGAGGACAAGGACTGTGCCCAGCCCCCTAGGTCTGCTCAGCTGAGGGCCACTTAGTTACTAAATGGATGAGCCACATCCACTGAACATGGTACACCAGCATCTTCACTTTCAGAGTCATATGAAATACTAGGAAATGTGGGGCCTCGTGGATGTTTCCAAAGCCACTCCCAATAGCAACAGCCTTTCTGTCAGCCTGTTTTGAAAGATATTAAGAGACTCCCAAGCCACTCCCAAGTGGCTGCTCAGGTCTTTCCCTGTGGTTATGGAAACCTAGTTACCCATGCTTGGTACATGACTCCAAGGGATTGTGACATAGCTGGAGAGCGTGGCGTAGGGAAAGGCTTAGCCAACATGCTTCCTGATCTCAGGGGCCGGGGATGAGATTGTGCCTGTTCATTGGCTGCTGGGTTTTTGATGAAAATATTTCTTCTTTTAATCTCATTTTGCTGCCATATACCCCAAATCATTATACAGGTTTGGAAAGTGGAGCAGAACCAACTTGAAGGCTTAGAGCACTTGGAATAGTGTTTGCTTTTCTGGAAGACAAATTGCAAACAGAGAAAGGACATCCACTCAATCATCTCATGGGCTTTTTATTTTTAGTTTTTTTTTTTAAGAAATGCAATTTGAGTCATCTTTACTTTCTTTAAGTCAAGTAGAATAATTTGAGTGCCTACATAGGTAAAGAAAACTGTCAAAGCTAAACCAGGTTTATCAGAGCTAAACCACGAGGTAATGGAATTTTGAAAATGTCTAGCATTTGACCCAAAACTGTGAGTTGTTGTTATTTAACCCTTTTTTGTAATCATTATAGTTTATAAAGCAGTAGGTCAGCTGCCGTGGTTCAGGTCCTTTCTGCCTTTGCCCATTCTTACCTCTTCAAACCTGGGTGGACAGAAATGGTTGCCCGTCTAGCCCTTGCAGAGATGGAAGCCTGCAGTGGTCTCCACACACAGTTTGCAAACTGTTGCCCCATTGAGGTCATCAGCTTCTCCCTCATTGAGAATATAAGCAACTTTAAAAGACCATGAACAAATCTTTGCCTTCTGGAAGATCTTAGAAGATGGAAAAATATACCCTGTTCATGGATAGGCAGAACTAACATCATCAAAATGGTGATATTACCAAAAGTTCTCTATAGGTTTAATGCAATGCCAATCAAAATCCCAACGGCATTTCTTGTAGAAATAGAGAAAGCAATCATGAAATTCATATGGAAAAATAAACGACCCAGAATAGCAAAAACAGTGCTAAGCAGGAAGTGTGAATCAGGCGGTAT
>NW_026009220.1:0-3404 GCF_001458135.2 Marmota marmota marmota | reverse complement strand
AAAAAAAAAAAAAAAAAGAACAGCCTAAATAGGTAACAATCTCTATAATTTAGAAAAAGAATCAAACTGCCAGTTAAATGGTTCACTAAATAGAAGCTTTCAAAGATCCAGCATGGAATCTAAGAGGAAGAAGAGTAGAGAGGCTGGGAAACTGTTTGGGAAGATTAAGATGAAAAAAAATCAAGAAACTGTCTAATATAGATTTTAAGTTTGATCTGTGGGTCATATAATTTTTTAAATCTCTTTCTGTCTCTTAAAATGAAAAATTTCTGGTTTTGTGTGAATGGAATTTTCTTTTTTTTTTCTTTCTTTCTTTTTGGTACTGGGGATTGAACTCAGGGGCACTAGACCACTGAGCCACATCCCCAGACCTACTTTATTTAGAGACCAGGTATTGCTGAGTTCTTAGTGCCTCGCTTTTGCTGAGGCTGGCTCTGAACTCGTGATCCTCCTGTCTCAGCCTTTCCCAGCCACTGGGATTACAGGTGTGCACCACTGTGCCCAGCATGAATGGGATTTTCAAGAGAAACTTGACTAAGTGATATAGTCTATTCTGGTAAGAAAACTGTTCTGACAAATGACTGTAGATATCAAAATGGCTAATAAAAGTCATTTTAAATTAATGCTTCTTAGTTAATAAAATAATATGTGTCTGTCTGATGGCTACATATTTTTTTTCTAAAAGATGTATGTATATGTATGCATCTCACATGCCTACAGAAAAATATATTGAAAACTCAGAAAAAATAATATAAATGGCTAGCAATCCATTTTTTTTTTAATGAGGTCTATATGTATCTTGTAATCTTGTGGGTAAATCATATGTTAAAAAAATATGTGACAAAAAGATGACCATGTCCTACATAAATGTGAAAAGCAACAGACTACATTAGAAGTGGAATGGAAGGAAATGGCAGAATGGAACCAAATGGCCCATTAAGCAGAACATCAATCTGTGAATGATCAGTTTTGAATCCTTAATCAGGAAGCTTCTCATCTTGCTATGTGATCTGCTCTGCAAGTCCACCTGTCACTGTGATACCATTTACCATGAGGACCTCACCAGAGGCCAAAACAATGGGACACCCAATCTTGGGCTTTAAGCCTCCAGAACTGTGAGCTAAATAGACCTCTCTCTTCTTCATACATTATATGACCTTATAGACTTTGTTATAGCAAAACAAACCACCAGCCTAAATAGGTAACAAACAAAATGCCTGGTGCAGTAGGACTGGGTAATGTTGGCTGTCAGATCCATCAGGATTCACATCTGAGCTCTGAGTTTGATTGCAATACTTGATTTCATGAAGCATTAGCTTCTTCATTTTTAAAGAGCAAGATAAAGATTACAGTCAGGATGCATACATAAGGTTGATGGAGGTTACCTGTGTGTGGCTCAACCATTGTAGCTACTCAATAAAGACACTCCTACATGTTCCTGGATGAGACACTGACATGCTTGGGAAGTTCACATCCTCAGGAGGTCAAAGCTGAAAGGAATGGAGATGACTCTGAATATCACAATACTAAAAATATTTTCAGCATGTTTTCTCCAGGTGTTTTGTAAAGTGTCTAACTCTCCATTAACTTGTTATGGTTTCACAAATTTTTTTAAGGTCAGAGTTATGATTTTGTTTTTCTCCATGAGAAAACAATATTTAATTGACTTGCTGTGGTAGTCAGCCTTGTATCACTGTGACCAAAATACTTGACAAAAACAACTTAGAAGAAGAAAAGTTTTAATTTGCTCATGATTCCAGATGATTAGCCTGTTGTCAGCTGAGCCCTTTGTTCTGGGTGTAAGGTGAGGCAAGCACATCATGATGGAAGGGTGAATGGGAGGGAAACTGTTCCTCTCAAGATAGCCAGGAAGCAAAGAAAGAGAGAGGAGGAAAGGGGAAGGGGCTTCAGGATGACAGACCCTTGTAGGTCATATCTCCTCCTCCAGCTGTGCCCCACCTGCCTATAGTGAGCCATCAATTTGTAGCTCTCACAGTCCAATCATTTACCTCTGAATATTTTTGCATTAAACCAGGACTTTTGGGGGACAGCTCATGTCCAATCATAGCACTTAACCAAATTGTGACTCCTAGTAAGAGGTGGTACAATTAAGATTCAAACTCCAAATCATGTCTTGCAAATACAAAGAAATAATATTTGTTAATTTCTTCAGAGGACAAACTTGTTACTAATGTCAACTGCTTAAATTTATGCAAAGCCATGAGACGCAAGTGCTTTACTGAAGACTGACATTTGTTTTCCTTTGTTTAATGCATTATTAAACATACATGTTTTTATTATTTGTAAATAGTACCACTCACTCTTATCAAATGCCAAAATTTTACAGATATCACATATTCTCTTAATGTTAGCCATGAAAGAATTTTTAAATAAATATTGAATGGATCAGTTGTTTTTGAATTTAAAACTGTCTTCTATTTCCCCCTCCCCATGGATGACTACCAAAGCCTAGTCATTGGGAAGTGAAATAATAACTTGGATTTCATATGTAGAGCATCATATTGCAAGCATTATTCAAATTAGTTTTATGTTTGCTCCTAGAGATGTGATTCTTTCAAGCAGTAAATCACTGATAAATACTTAGTGGTTAGCTAGATAAGTTGGCCTAATCATTAAGTATTTTTATTGGTTTCTAAATCAACTTTATTGACTTGTTTAGGGTTCTATTCTTAAAATACCTTTGGTCTTCTCTTTCCTTAACTTTCCTGATGTGTTTGTTGAGATAAGTCTTAGGGCTCTTTGCCAGGCAGGTAGACCTCAGCAATATACATACTTCTGAAAATAAATCTCACTTTGAACTTAATTTCTATGGCTTAAATCAGGTCTAAACCTGAGTGTATTGAAATGAATGGCTTCACTGCCAGGACCTAAACTACACATCCAGCCACAAATGTTCCCCCTGGGGTAACCAGCAGTGAGGCTGTTGACTGTGATAGAAAGGCCCCTGGACCCAGGTGATGGAAAGAGCCCATCTATTCCAAGGAGAGGGAGCTCATGCCTCAATTGGTTTAGATTCACTGTCTGATCTTTTGCAAATCACTCAACCCTCTGTTCTTCCCTCTCAGCAGCAAAATCAGATTATAGAGTCTTGGTGAGGACTGCATGATTTTTATATGCAAATCAGTAAACACAGTAGTGACTCAGTGTAGCATAGCTTTAATGTTATTATTGGAAGCAACACTTAAGAGCCACAAAACAGTCTGACACTTGTTAGCTGTGAACTGTTCTTCAAGTTAGCACCAGGACCCAAAACTTCCCATCTATAGATATCCTCTACCAGCTATATTAAGCACATATTCCATTATGGCTCACACATACCTCTACTTCCTTGCTTCAAATTTTTTCTTTTCTTTTTCTTTTTGTGCAATGCAGATCTTTGCCTT
>NW_026009219.1:0-3404 GCF_001458135.2 Marmota marmota marmota | reverse complement strand
GGATGCTAGCCTGAGGCTTAGCATAGATTGCTTTTACAATATTGAGGTATGTCTGGCTTCACTTCTTATCTTTCTCTTTTTTTAGTATTATTGTATTTTCAATTATGTTCTGATGACATATTTCAAATGCAAGTCAGATATATTTTTTAACTATGACAAAAATATTCAAATATCTCCCTTGTAGGTACTAAAAGGAAATCCCTGATAAGGCCTTGGGTTGATCCCTCATATCATGAAAAATAAAAATAAATACGTAAGTAAAGGGAAATATCTACATACATCATCCTGGAAAATTCCTTAAACTGAATGAAAAGAATAGAAATAAGAAAGCAGAAAAAAATGGAGGTGTAAAAATTAAGACAACTTAAGAATTTTAGTTAAGAAAAACAAATTGCAAAACAAGAATAAAGATGGTATTGTTTAAAATATATAAAAATACACATCCATCTCTAGCCCTGTACTCTCAATTTACTGCTAAGTAGACTGAGTTTTTGAAACACTCATTGTTTTTCCTGAAGTCATGAAATTGGAATGAAATTTTAAGAGACCACTATTTCTATGTAAGGTGTAATTCATAAAACCATAGGATTTTCTCTAATACAATACATAAACACAGATCATTTGTATGTATTCAACAAGCTGAAGAAAAATCTTAATAAAATACTAGTTGAGCATTAGTTTTTGTGTCCTTCAAAACAATACATACATTATATAAGAACATTAATTTATACCCCCCTCCCACCCATCCAGCTCCATTCCTCCAAACAAGTTATTTCCACAGCTATTTGGATATCTTTCCATCTTAAATTATATTAAACCAATATTTATTTACCATTAGGCATTAAATATTGAATTCCTATCCTACTACACATACACACACACAAACACATAAATATTTTAGCTTTTTCACAAACCAATTACCCACCATGCCCTACTTTCTATCTCCCATGTCCACTTCTTGGTATTGTTATATTTTTACTTTTACATCCTCTATTAAATATTCATATTCCCTTTACATTTATTTCAAAATACACATTCTCAAAATCAGCTGATGCTTATGAGGATATCATCACTCCTATTCATTTTACCACTTGTTTGTCTTTCATCTTTCAACTTCTAATATGTGAATCTCTGCCTTTATAAACTTTTAAGATCAGTAATGTGCCCTTTCCTGCACTCTTCATGTTGATTCAACATGTCAGATATGAAAAAATAGCAATTGCATTACCTGGAATACATAATTTTTTTATCTAAGTCTACATAATGTGGTGTTATTATTATTTTCCTCTCTTATATAACTTTTATTTAATTATTTTACTTTTTCTAGAATCTTTAATAGTAATTTTTTTCTCTTTCACTCTTCACTATTGTCATGCCCTTTAGTTTATCCAGTCCAGTATAATAATCTAACTGTGCAATACACTTTTTATTCTGATACCTTCTAAAGCCCTCAAGCTTCCTGTCCCAATCAAGACTGTCTCTAATCCTCCTTTCATAAAAATCATCAGAGAACTTCACATTATTTCTCTTCAAAGCTGGATCTATATTAGTGGTCTGGATCACACATATGCAAGGATTGTTTTGTAGTTTATTGCCTTATTTTCTTTAAGTACATCTGAAGTAACTTTTGAAAATGGTGTGGAGATGTAATTTTCTGAATCATATGAATTTATGGGGTGTGTGTGTGTACACATACATATATTTGTTTAATAGTTTGATGGGTATAGATGTTTTTAATTGAAAATACTTTCCTATTAGAACTTAGAAAGTGCTTGTCTTTCAGCATCCAGCTATTACTGGTAAAATTCTAAGTTTGATTTATTTTGATCTTTTATTGGGTAATTTTCAGAAAGATTTAGGATTATAGCTTTATTCTCCTTTGTTGAAATTTTATAATAATATTTGGGAGCCAGTTTTTATTATTTTTAATTGAATTTGGCATGAGTGAGACTTTTAAAATGGAAAATACATCCATTTTTGAGTTCTATAAATTATAATATATCTGGTCTCATTTTTCTCTAAAACTCATTTTACAATATGTTTCTGATACTTTAGAAATGATATTCTTCATATTTAAATCTTCTCTCTCATGTTTTCTGTTCTCTTTTTTATATGTTCTCTAGTATACTTCTTCCACATTATTTTAAAGACTTTCAAGATGTAAGATCTTTTAAAGATGTAAAATCCTTCCAATTGTTGTGAAGTTCTCAATTAGAATTTTTGTAAGTTACCTTCCTATACCTGAGATTTCTCTATTTCCCCTAAGAATACTTCTTCTGCTCAATCATCTTACTCTTTTTTATGTTTCAGGCTTTTCTCAAATGTGTACTGTTTTGAGCACCATGGTGGGGTATGTTGATTGGCAGGCTCTTTGTTCTGCTGTAAATGGGTATCCATGACACTACAATCAGTGTCCCTTAAGTAGACAGACACATGATATAGCATGGTTATATGTGGTTATTACTACTCAGCTTTTTACTTTTATTACTACAGTTATTACTACTGCTGTGGTTATTACTACTCAGCTTTTTACTCCTCTACAGAAAAGAAATCTTTCTTGGTTTGGGGTTTTGCTTTGGTTTTTGCTTGTTTTGCTGTTTAAGGGAGGTGGGGGTAAAGGTGTATTTTTTGTTGTTTTTGTGGCCAGGGAAGAATATCAATCTACTATAGGCATTCTGTGCTCAAGTGTAGGTGCAGTGCACTGTTATAGGTTTACAGTGTTTATAATCGGTCTGTATGCACTGATAGGGTTATAGTTCTATGCTTAAAACTTTTTAAATTCTTGACTGGTTGACACTATTTTGGATCATTTGTCAAGTATTTTCGTTATGACCTCAGACGATAGCCAATTAATGCTCTTCATCTTAGATTCATTCTTCTCACTTGACATTCTTTCTCTTGCAATATTTCAGTATGCAACTCATTTCCCCTATAAAACTTTTAATAAATATTTACATTGGAATCTTCCTTACTTTGGCTCATTAAGATGAAATCATCCATCTTATTTGACCCAGCTATTCCCCTTCTTGGTCTATTCCCTAAAGACCTAAAAAGAGCATGCTACAGGGACACTGCTACATCGATGTTCATAGCAGCACAGTTCACAATAGCAAGACTGTGGAACCAACCTAGATGCCCTTCAATAGACGAATGGATAAAAAAAACTGTGGCAATTTATACACAAATGGAGTATTACTCTGCATTAAAAAACTGACAAAATTCATAGAATTTACAGGGAAAATTGGATGGGCTTAAGAGCAGATTATGCTAAGTGAAGCTAGCCAGTCCCTAAAAAAATACAAATGCCAAATGTCTTCTTTGATATAAGGAGAGATAACTAAGATCAGAGTAGGGACGAAGAGCAGGAGAAGAAGATTAACATTTAACAGGGATGAGAGGTGGGA
>NW_026009218.1:32783-40903 GCF_001458135.2 Marmota marmota marmota | reverse complement strand
TTAAGGTTAGGTATAGGATTAGGATTTGGCCTAGGGTTAGCATAAGGGTTAGGGTTATCATTAGAATAATGGATAGTTTAGAGCTAGGGTTATGCTAAGGATTAAGTCTAGGCTTAGGCTTAGGCTTAGGGTTAGGGCTATGGTTAGGATTAGGTTTAGCTTTAGGGTTAAAGCTAGGGTAGACCTTGGATTAGGGCTAGGTTTTGCAATAGGTTAGGGCTACAGCTAATGTAAGAACTTGTTATGATTCAGGCTAGTTTTAGGGTTAATATTAGGGCTAGGTGTAGTTTTAGGGTTAGATTTAGTGTTGGGGTGGTGCTTAGAGCTAGGGTTACTGTTAGTGTCAAGGTCACTGTTCAGGTTAGTATTATGGTTAGAATGGTTAGAATTAAAGCCAGAATTAGGTCTAGGGGAAGAGTTAGTGTTTGGCTTAGGCTAAGGGTTATTGTTAGGGCTATGTCTAGGTTTTTCATTAGGACTAGGGTTTGAGTTATGGCTAGATTTAGGATTAGGTTTAGGTCTAGGGCTAGTGTTAGGGTTAGGTTTAGGTATAAGGTTACTTGAAGGGCTACTGTTAGGATTCAGTATCGGGTTAGGTTCAGGTTTAGACCTATGATTAGTTTTAGGGTCAGAGTAAGGGTCAGGGTTAGGGTTAGGATTTGGGTTATGGTTAGAACTAGAATGAGTGTTAGTGTTAGGACTAGTAATAGGGTTAGGGTTTGTGTTAGGTTGAGGATTAGGGTTAGCATTAGGGTTAGGGATAGGTTTAGAACTAGGGTTAGGTCTTGGAATAGGGCAAGGGTTAGGTTAAAGCTGGGTTTAGGTCTCAGAGTAGGGCTAGTTTTGTGTTAGGTTTAGGGCTAGGCAACTAGGGTTACAATTAGGGTGAATTTTTTGGTCATGGTTAGGGGTTAAACCTCTAGTGTTAGGATTAGGTTTAAGGTTAGGGTGATATTTAGAGCAAGTGTTAGTGTTAGGTTAATAGTCAGGGTCAGAGTTAGTTTTAGAGTTAGGGTTAGGACTCCAAATAAGGCTAGGGTTACTGTAAGGGTTTGGTTTAAGGTTAGGGTGGTGTTTTGAGCTAGGGTGAGTGTTAGGATATGAGTGAGGGTCAGGGTTAGTATTAAGGTTAAGGTTCGGACTCGAATTAGGGCTAGAGTTAGGTCTAGGTGTAGTATTCGGATTTGCTTTAAGTTAAGGTTTAGTAATAGGGCTATTACTCGGTTTTGTTTTACTGCTAGGGTTAGGGTTAGGGCTAGTTTCATGAATAGTGTTAGGGTTAGTGCTAGTATTAATGTTAGGCTTAGGCTTAGGGTCAGTGTTAGAGTTGGAGTTAGAGTTAGATCTAGGGTTAGGACTAGAAATAAGGATTAGGCAAGTGTTATGGCTAGGATTATGGCTAGTTTAGGGCTAGGGTTAGGGTTAAGTTAAGGGATATGGTTAGAACTAGGGATAGGGAGAATGTGAGAGTTAGAGTTAGTCTTAGGGCTATGGTTAGTGTTAGAATTAGGGATAAGGTTAAACTAGGCCTAGGATTGGGGCTAGGGTTAGTGTTCAGCTTA
The DNA here is from genome assembly GCF_001458135.2 of Marmota marmota marmota. Taxonomy (NCBI): domain Eukaryota; kingdom Metazoa; phylum Chordata; class Mammalia; order Rodentia; family Sciuridae; genus Marmota; species Marmota marmota. The sequence continues at coordinate 39,341 of NW_026009218.1, read as the reverse complement.
GTCTAGTGTTAGGGTTAGGGTTAGGATTAAGTTCAGTGTAAGGGATGATGTTATAGCTAGGTTTAGTGGGAGGGTGAGGGTTAGAATTAGGTTAGGGCTATGGTTAAGGTTAGGGTTATGATTAGGGCTAGGTTTAGCACTAGGATGAGTGCTAGGTTTTGTTTTAGGTTTAAAGCTAGGATTAGGGCTAGGGCTAAAATCAGGTCTTGGGTTATGGTTAAAGGTAGTTTTAGTGTTAGATTTATGGCTACATGAAGTGTAAGGGTTAGTTTTAGGGTTAGGGTCAGGTTTAGAGCTAGGACTATTTTTACAGTCAGGGCCTGGGTTAGGGTTTGGGATAGGTTAAGTTTTAAATTTAGGGCTCAAATTAGCATTAGGTTTAGTGTTAGGTTAATGATAGGGTGAAGTTTAGAGTCTAGGTTTGGGTTAGGGTAATGGAATTTGTTAGGATTAGGGATAGAGTTATGCTTAGGACTATGTTTACATTAGACTTAGAGTTACATTTATGGAAATGGGAAGGGTTAGAGCTAGGGTTATTGCTAGGGTTATGTTTATGATTAGGGCTAGGGTTAGTATTAGGATTAGGGTTAAAACTTGAGTTACGGCTCGGATTAGGGCTATTTTTTTGTGTTAAGTTAGTGAAAGAGTTAGGGTTATGGCTAATGTAAGTACCAGGGTTATGTATAGGGCTAAATTTAGGGTTAGGGTTTGGGCTATATATAGTGTTAGGTTTAGGTTTAGGATTAGGGTTATGTTTAGAGCTAGGGTTAGTGTTATGGTCAGAGTGAGGGTCAGGGTTAGTTTTAGTGTTCAGATTAAACCTCAAATTAGGGCTAGGTTTAGGGTTAGAGTTTGGTTTAGGTTAAGGGTTAGGGTTAGGGCTATGGTTCAGTTTTGTTTTAGGGCTAGGGTAGGGTTAGGGCTGGTTTTAGGATTAGCATTAGGGTTATGGGTAGTGTGAGAGTTAGAGTTAGTGATAGGGATAAAATTAGACTTAGCGTTTGGGATAGGGTTAAATTAGGGCTAGGATTAGGGCTAGGGTTAGTGTTTAGCTAAGGCCTAGCGATAGGGATAGGGTTAGGTTTAAATTTAGGATAAAGAATGGTGTTATAGCTAGGTTTAGATGTAGGGTGAGGGTTAGAGTTAGCATTAGGGCTAGGGTTAGAGTTAGGGTAATGATTAAGGCTAGGTTTAGGGCTAGGGTGAGGGATAGTGTTCAATTTAGATTAAGGGCTAGGATTAGTACTAGGGCTAATATCAGGTCTAGGCTTATGGTTAAAAATACTTTTAGGTTTAGGCTTATGGCTAAGTCTTGTGTGAGGGTTAGGTTTAGGCTAAGGGTCTGGTTTAGAGCTAGGGGAATTATTAGGATTAGGATTTGGCTTAGGTAAGGATTTAAGTTTATGGCTCAAATTAGCATTAGGGTTAGGGTTAGGATATAGTTAGGGTTTGTTTTAAGGTTCAGTTTTGGTTTAGGGTAATTGATAGGGTTAGTGTTAGAGATAGGGCTAGGGTTAGGCTTAGTGTTAGCATTAGGGTAAGGGTTATGGTTATGGTAATTGATAGGGTTAGAACTAGAGTTATGGTTCGGAATATGCCTTGAGTTAGGGTTAGAGTTTGTTAGAACTAGGTTTAGGGTTAGGATTAGGGTTATGTTTAGCATAAAGTTTAGGTTTTTGAGCTAGGGTTAGGACTAGTTTTAGGGTTAGTCTACGGATAGGATTATGTTATGTTTAGGGTTAGGGTGGTATTTTGAACTAGGATGAGTGTTAGGATATAAGTCAGGTACAGGGTTATTTTTAAGATTATGATTAGGACTTGAATTAGGGCTAGGTTTAGATCTAGGTGTAGTGCTAGGGTTTGGTTTAACTTAAGGTTAGTGTTAGGCCTGTTGCTCCATTTTACTTTAGTGCTATGATTAGAGTTAGGGCTAGCTTTATGATTAGCTTTAGGGTAAGGTCTAGTGTTATGGTTAGGTTTAGGATTAAGTCTAGATTTAAAGCTAGGATTAGGGCTAGTGTTAGAGTCTGTAAACAAGTCAGGATAGCGCCTGGCAAAATGCCAGAGCGAGTGGTTTGTGAAGTAACAAAAGCAAGCCATTAAGTGTGGAGATTCCTTATTGGTTGACTGCTATATCGAGTTTATGTTAATTAGATAAGCTGTGTGGAATGTATAAATACTCCTCCTGTCCTACAATAAACGGCTCCTACTCCTGCTGTATCAATGTACACAAGTTGTTCATCACCCTCCGGTTATTTTGCCCAGCCAGCCGGGCTACGGCAGGCTAGGTTTTGTGTTAGGTTTAGGGCAACAATTAGGGCTAGGAATAATGTCAGGTCTAGGTTTATAGTTAGTGTTAATTTTAGGTTATGTTTATGGCAAGGTCAAATTAAAGTGTTATGTTTAGGGAAAGGGTCACATTAAGAGCTGAGGTATTATTAGGGTCAGGGTCAGGCTGTGGGTTTGAGTTAGGTTAAGTTTTAGTGTTAAGGCTCAAATTAGCAATAAGTTTAGAATTAGGGTTAGAGTAATGGATAGTGTTAGGTTTAGGGTTAGGTTTGGTTTAAGGTAATGGATATGGTTAGGGTTTGTGATAGGTTTAGGGTTAGGCCTAGGGATAGCATTAGGGTTATAGTTATCGTTAGGGTAATTTATAGGTTTAGACCTAGGTTTAGGGCTATGATAATGGTTAGGATTAGGGCTAGAGTTAGCGTTAGGGTCAGGGTTAAGACGAGGGTTACACTTAGTATTAGATTTAGGGTACAGTTTAGGGTTTGGGCTAGGATTTTTGCTATGGCTAAGATTAATTTATGGTTTGGTCTAGGGTTATGGTCATGGTTAGTGTAACGATTAGGGCTAGTGTTATCATTAGGGTTAGGGTAATAGGATTAGATGTCAGGTTAAAGATAGTTTTAGGTTTAGGTTAGTGTTAGGTTTAGGTTTAGGATTAGGGTTAGCATTTGACCTAGCTTTGGTTTAGGGTTAGGGTTAGGTTCACTGTTAGTTCTAGGGTTAGGTTTATGTTTAGAGTTAGGGTAGGTTTAGTTTAAGGTCTAGTGTAATCATTAGGCTTAAATTTAGGTTTAGAATAATGGGTATGGTTCAAGCTAGAATTAGGGCTTGGGTTAAGGTTCGGATTAGTCCTGGGGCTAGGTTTAGGGTTTGACCTTGGGTTAGTGTTAGGATTAGATTAAGTATAAGGGTTAGTGATGGATCTAGATTTAGGGCTAGGATGAAGGTTAGGTTTACAGTCTGGGCTAGGGTAAGTTTACGGTTAGGTTTAGGGCTAGGGTTAGCATTATTTTTAGGAATATTGTCAGTATAATTGATAGAATTAGAGCTAGGGTTTGGGCTATGGTTACAGTTAGAATTAGGGCTAGAATTAGAGTGAGGTTTAGAATTTGGGCTAGGGTTATTTTATGGTAAGTTTTAGTGTTTGAGCTAAGGTTAAGGCTAGAATGAGGGTTAGTGTTAGGGTTAGGGCTAAGTTTAGGGTTAGAGTTATGCTCAAGGTTAGGTTTAGGGCTGTAATTAGGGCTGGGTTTTGTGTGAGGTTTAGGGCTACTGTTAGGTATATGGGTAATGTAAGACCTAGAGTTATGGTTATGGCTATATTTAGAGGTCATCTAGTTTTAGGATTAGTTTTTGGCATACGATAAGGTTTAGAGCTAGGGATTTTGTTAGGGTAAATGTCAGGGTTCAGGTTAGGATTAGGTTTAGGGTTAGGTCCAGAATGAGGACTAGGGTTAGGTCTAGGGGTAGAGTTAGTGTTTGGTTTAAGTTAAGGTTTATTGTTATGGCTAAGGCTAGAGTTATGGCTATATTTAGGATTAGGTTTAGGTTTAGGGCTAGTGTTATTGTTAGGTTTCAGTGTAGGGTTAATGGTAGGGCTAGTGTTAGTTTATGGATAAGGGTTAGGGTCAGGTTTAAACCTAGGTTTAGTGTTAGGGTCAGAATAAGGGTCAGCGTTAGTGTTAGGGTTTGGGTTAAATTTAGAGCTAGAATGGGGATTAGGATTAGGACTAGTAATAGAGTTAGGGTTTGGGGTAGGCATAGAATTAGGGTTAGGACTAGGGTAGCAATAGGGTGTAAGAAATAGAGTTAGAACTAGGATTAGGACTAGGGATAGGGTTAGGGTTAGGGCCAGGGTTATGATTAGGGTTAAAACTAGGGTTAGGCTTTGGATTAGGGCTAGGTTTTGTGTTAGGTTTAGGGCTATGGCTAATTTAAGAACTGGCATTACAATTAGGGCGAGTTTTATGGTTAGGTTTAGGGCAAGGTCTAGTGTTAGGATTAGGTTTAGGGTGATTTGTAGAGCTAGGGTTAGTGTTAAGGTCAGAGTCAGGGTTAGTATTAGTTCTAGGGTTAGGGTTAGGACTCGAATTAGGGATAGGGTTAGGGTGAGTTGTAAGATTAGGGTTTCATTGAGGATAAGGTTTAGGGTCAGTGAAATGGCTCGGTTTTCCTTGAGAGCTAGGGCTTGGGTTGAAGCTAGTTTTCAAATTAGCGTTTGGGTTAGAGCTAGTGTTAGGGTGTGGTTTAGGCTTAGGGTTAGGGTTAGATTTATAGTTAGGGTTAGAACTAGGTTTAAGGCAAGAGCGAAGGTCAGGGCTAGGTTTAGGGATAAGATTTGAGTTATTATAAGGGATAGAGTTAGAAGTAGGGATAGGGATAGGGCAAGAGTTAGAGTTAGTGTAAGTATTATATTTAGGGTTAGAATTAGGGCTTAATTAGAGCTAGAATTAGAGCTAGGCTTAGTACTAAGGCTGAGCCTAGGTTTATGGCTATGGTTATGGCTATGGTTATGGTTAGGTATGATGTTATAGCTAGCTTTAGAACTAGGGCGAGGGTTAAAATTAGTTTTAGGTCTATGGTTAGGGTTAGGTTTAGGAATAAGGCTAAGATTATGGCTAGGATTAGGGCTAGAGTTTGTTTTAGGGTTAGGGCTTCATTAGGGCTATGGCTAATGTTAGGTCTAGGGTTATGGTTAGAGATAGTTTTAGTGTTAAGATCATTAGGGTTAGGATTAGGTTAATGGATATGATTAGGTTTAGGGTTCAGGGTAGGTTTAGGGTAATGTATAAGTTTAGGGTTAGGAATAGGTTGAGGGTTAATCTTGGGTTAGCACTAGGGTTAGGGTATGGATTAGGGTAATGGTTAGGGTTATAGCTGGGGTTAGGGCTGGGTTTATGGTTAGGATTAAGGTAGGTTTAGGGTTAGGTTTTGGGTTATGTCAGGGGTTAGGGTTAGGGTTAGGGTTAGATTTTGGGTAAGGGTTAGGGCTAGAATTAGGGTTATGTTTAGGGTTAAAAGTAGTGTTATGGCTCCAATTACAGATAGGATTTGGTTTAGGCTAGGGTAAGTTTTAAGTTACAGCCAATGTAAGAACTAGGGTTATGATTAGAACTAGTTTTAGGGTTAGGGTTACGGCTAGGTCTAGGGTTAGGTTTAGGTTTATGTTTTGAGTGATGTTTAGAGCTAGGGTTAGTGTTAGGGTCAGGGTCAGGGTTTGTTTTAGGGTTAGGGATAGGACTCGAATTAAAGCTAGGTTTAGGGCTAGGTGTAGGCCTAGGGTTTGGTTTATGTTAAAGGTTAGGGTTAGGGCTATAGCTGGGTTGTTTTTTGGGCTAGGGCTAGTTTTAGCACTAGCATTAGTGTTACAGCCTGTGTTAGTGAGAGGTTTAACTTAAGGTTAGGGTTAGATTTATAGTTACGTTTGATATATGATTAGGGCTAGAGCTACGTTTAGGGCTAATGTAAAGACAAGTGATAGGATTATGGTAAGGGAAAGGGTTAGAACTAGAAACAGGGCTACAGCGAGAGTTAGAGGTAGTCTTAGGGCTATGGTTAGGTTAGGTTTAGGGCTAAATTAGGGATAGGATTAGGTCTAGTGTTTGTATTAGGGTTAGGCCTAGTTTAGGCTTAGGTTTAGGATTCAGGATAGGGTTGGGATTAGGGGAAGGGATGGGTTCAAAGCTAGTTTTAGGGCTAGGTCAAAGGTTACAATTTCTGTTAGGACTAGGGTTATGGTTTGATTTAGTAATAAGGATAGGTTTAGGGATAGGATGAGGACTAGGGTTTGTTTTAGGGTTATGGCAAGAATTAGGGCTAGGGATAGTGTCAGGTCTAGGCTTACATTAGGGATTCATTGAGGATTAGATTTACGGCTAGTATTAGTGTAAGGGTTTGGGTTAGGGTGAGTGTCATGTTAGAGCTAGGGTTATTATTAGGGTTACAATTAGGTTTCAGGTTTGGTTTAGGTTAGGGTTTAAGTTTAGACTTGAATTAGCATTAGGATTTGGTTAGGGTAATGATAGGTTTGGGTTTAGGATTCATGTTAGGTATAGGGTAATTGATAGGGTTAGAGTTAGCAAAAGAGTTAGGGTTAGGCCTAGGGTTAGCCTTAGGGTTATGGTTGTGCTTAGGGTAAGGGATAGGGATAGGGCTAAGGTTATGGTTATTATTAGGGCTAGAGTTAGGGTTAGACATAGGGTTAGCATTAGGCTTAGGTTTTGGGTATGGTTTAGAGTTTGAGCTATGGTTAGCACTAGGGCAAGC
>NW_026009218.1:20584-24466 GCF_001458135.2 Marmota marmota marmota | reverse complement strand
GGTTAGGGCTAGGGTTATGTTTATGGTAAGCAATAGGGTTAGAACTAGTGATAGGGCTAGTGTCAGAGTTAGAGTTCGTCTTATGGCTAGGTTCAGGTTTATGGTTAGGGATAGGGCTAAATTAGGGCTATGGTTAGTGTTAGGTTTAGTTCTATGTTTAGGATAAGAGTTAGGGTTAGGTTTATTTTAAAGAAATGGGTTATAGCAAGATTCAGGGCTTGGCGAGGGTTAGTATTAGGATTAGGGCCAGGGTTAGTGTTCAGGTTATGATTAAGTCTAGGGTTTAGGGCTAGGATTAGGACTAGTGTTTGCATTAGGTTTAGGGCTAGCTTTAGGTCTAGGGCTCATGTCAAGTCTAGGGTTACAATTAGGGATACATTTAGTGTTCGGTTTATGGCTTGGTCCAGTGTAAGGGTTAGGTTTAGGGTAAGGGTCAGTTTTAGAGCTAGGGTTATTATAGAGTCAGAATCAAGGTTAGGGTTTGGGTTAGGTTTATGATGAAGGCGAGAATTATGTCTAGGATGTGGGTTAAGCTTTGTGTTAGGTTTAGGACTAGGATTAGATCTAGGGCTAATGTCAGGTCTAGGGTTAGAGTTAGGGATCGTTTTAGGGTTAGGTTTATATCTAGGTCTATTGTAAGGGTTAGGTTTATAGTTAGGGTCAGATTTAGAGCTAGGGGTATTATTAGGGTCAGGGTCAGGGTTTATTTTAGGTTATGGTTTATGTTTAGTTCTCAAATTAGCATTAGGTTTAGTGATAGGTTAATGATAGTTTTAAGTTTAGGGTTCAAGTTAGGTGTAGTATAATGGATAGGGTTAGGAATGGGCATAGGATTAGGATTTGATCTAGGATTAGCATAAGGTTTAGGGTTATAGTTAGGGTAATGAATAGGGTTAGAGCTAGGGTTAGGGCCAGGGTTTTGCATAGGATTTGATCTAAGATTACGCTTAGGCTTAGGGTTAGGGCTATGGTTAGCGTTAGGGTTAGCTTTAGGTTTAAAGATATTGTAGGGATTGGATTAGGGCAAAGTTTTGTAATAGGTTAGGGCTATGGCTAGATTAAGAACTTGTTATGATTAGGGCTAGTTTAGGGTTAATGTTAGGGCTAGGTATAGTTTTCAGGGTTAGGGTGATGTTTAGAGCTAGGGTTAATGTCAGGGTCAGTGTTCAGATTAGGATTATGGTTAGAATTAAAGCCAGAATTAGGAATAGGGTTAGGTGTCGGGGAAGAATTAGTGTCTGGCCTAGGCTAAGGGTTATTATTAGGGCTAGGTCTAGGTTTTTCTTTAGGTCTAGGGCTAGAGTTATGGCTAGATTTAGGATTAAGTTTAGGTGTAGGGCTAGTGTTAGAGTTTGGTTTAGGGTTAGGTTAAGGTTTAGACCTACGATTACTATTAGGGTCAGAATAAGGTTCAGGGTTAGGGTTAGGGTTTGGGTTATGGTTAGAACTAGAATTAGGGCTAGAGTTAGGACTAATAATAGGATTAAGTTTTGGGTTAAGTTAAGGATTAGGGTTAGAATTAGGATTAAAATTAGTGTTAGGGTTTGGCTTAGGGTAAGGTATAGAGTTAGAGCTAGGGTTAGGGTTAGGTTTAAAGCTAGGTTTAGAGCTCAGATTAGGGCTAGTTTTTGTATTAGGATTAGGGCTAGGGTAGAGTAACATGTAAAGTAAGAACTAGGGTTACAATTAGGGTTAATTTTTGGTTTATGGTTAGGTGTTAGACCTCTAATGTTAGGATTAGGTTTAAGGCTGGGGTGATATTTAGAGCTAGTGTTAGTGTTAGGTTAGTAGTCAGGGTCAGGTTTAGTTTTAAGGTTAAGGTTGGGACTCAAATTACGGCTAGGGTTACTGTAAGTGTTTGGTTTAAGGTTAGGATGGTGTTTAGAGCTAGGGTGAGTGTTGGGATATGAGTCAGAGTCAGGGTTAGTATCAAGGTTAAGGTTAGGATTCAAATTACGGCTAGGGTTAGGTCTAGGTGTAGTATTAGGATTTGGTTTAGGGTAAGGTTTAGTATTAGGGCTATTGCTTGGTTTGATTTACTTCTAGGTTCAGGGTTAGGGCTAGTTTTATGAGTAGTGTTAGGGTTAGGGCTAGTGTTTATGTTAGGCTTAGGCTAAGGGTTACTGTTAGATTTAGAGTTAGGGATAGATGTGGGGTTAAGGCTAGGAAGGGCAAGGTTTATGGCTATGGTTAGGGCTAGGGTTAGGGTTACAGTAATGGATAGGGTTAGAACTAGGGATAGGGCTAGTGTGAATGTTAGAGTTAGTCTTAGAGCTAGGGTTAGGGATAGGGATAGGGTTAAATTAGGGATAGAATTAGGGCTAGGGTTATTGTTCAGCTTAGGTCTAGCATTAGGTTTAGGGTTAGGGTTAAGTTTAGGGTAAGGATTGGCATAATAACTAGGTTTAGAGGTTGGGTGAGGGTTAGAATTAGGGTTAGGCCTATGGTTAGGGTTAGGGTTTTGACTAAGGCTGGTTTTAGGGCTAGGATGAGGGCTAGGGTTTGTTTTAGGGTAGGGCTAGGATTAGGGCTAGGAATAATATCAGGTCTAGGGTTATGGTTAAAGATAGAATTAGGGTTAGGTTTATGGATACAGGTAGTGTAAGGGTTACATTTAGTTTCAGGTCAGGTTTAGAGCTAGGGTTATTCTTAGGGTCAGGGCCTTTTTTAGGGTTTGGAATAGGCTATGGTTTAAATTTAGGGGTTGAATTAGCATGAAGATTAGGGTTAGGGTAATGATAGGGTGAGGTTTAGTGTTTAGGTTTGGTTTAGGGTAATGGATTGGTTAGGATTAGGCATGGGGTTAGGTTTAGGCCTAGGGTTAACATTAGTGTTAGGGTTATACTAATGGCAATAGATAGGGTTAGAGCTAGGGTTAGGGCTAGGGTTATGGTTGTGATTAGGACTAGGGTTAGGGTTAGTGTTAGGGTTAAAGCTTGGGTTAGGTCTTGAATTAGGGCTAGGTTTTGTGTTAAGTTAGTGCTAGGGTTAGGGTTATGGCTAATGTAAGTACCAGGGTTACATTTAAGACTAAATTTAGGTTTAGCGTTTGGGCTAGGTCTAGTGTTAGGTTTATGTTTAGGGTTAGGGTGATCTTTAGAGGTAGGGTTAGTGTTATTGTCGGATTCAGGGTCAGGGTTAGTTTTTAACTCGAATTAGGGCTAAGTTTAGGGTTAGGCTTAGGGTTTGGTTTAGGTTAAGGTTTAGGTTTACGGCTATGTCTGGGATTTGTTTTAGGGCTAGGGCTAGGATTAGGACTAGTTTAAGTATTAGCATTAAGGTTAGGTCTAGTGTTAGTTTTAGGTTTATGCTTAGGGTTAAAGTTCGATTTAGAGTTAGAGTTAGATCTAGGTTAGGGCTACGGCTAAGGATAGGGCTAAGGTTAGGGCTAGGATTATTGTTCCAGTAAGGTATAGGGTTAGAACTAGGGATGGGGCAAGGGTGAGAGTTAGAGTAAGTCTTAGTGTTAGGGTTAGGACTAAGGTTATGGATAGGTGTAAATTAGGGGTAAGATTAGGGCTAGGGTTAGGGCTAAGATTAGGTCCAGGGTTAGTGTTAGGGTTAGGCCTAATGTTAGGGTTAGGGTTAGGATTAAGGCTAGGTTTAGGGCTAGCATAAGCCCTGGGTTTTGTGTTAGGGTTAGAGCTAGGATTAGGGCTAGTGCTAATGTCATGTTTAGGATTACAGTTGGGGATAGATTTAGAATGTTTTATGGCTAGGTCTAGTGTAATGGTTAGGTTTAGGGTAAAGGTCAGGTTTAGGGGTAAAGGAATTATTAGGATACGGTTCAGGGTTAGAGTTTGTTTGAGGTTAGGGTTTAGGGTTAGGGATCTTTAGCTTTAGGGTCAGGGTTATGGTAATGATAGTTTTTTGTTTAGGGTC
>NW_026009218.1:0-14262 GCF_001458135.2 Marmota marmota marmota | reverse complement strand
ATGTCAGATCTAGGGTTATGGTAGGGTTAGGTTTATGGCTAGGTCTAGTGTAATGGTTAGGTTTAGGGTAAGGATCAGGTTTAGAGCTGGGTGTATGATTAGGGTCAAATTCCAGGTTAGGGTTTACTTTAGGTTAAGGTTTAGGGTTAGGGCTCAAATTAGCATTAGGGTTAAAGTTAGAGTAATGAATAGGATTAGGTTTAGGGTTCAGTTTAGGTATAGAGTAATGTATAGGGTTAGTTTTAGGGATAGTGCTAGGTTTAGGCCTAGGGTGAGCATTTGGGATAGGCTTATGTGTAGGGTAATGGATAGAGTTAGTGCTAGTGTTAGGGATTGGGTTAAAGTTAGGATTAGGACTAGGGTTAGGGTTAGGCCTAGGGTTAGTGTTAGGGTTAGGTTTAGGTTAATTGTTTATGGTTAGGGCGAGGGCAAGTTTTAGAGTTACATTCAGGGCTATGGTTAGAATTAGAATTAGAGTTAGGGCTAGGGTTAGCATTAGGGGTACTATTTAAGGTAATGGATAGAATTTGAGGTAGGATTTGTGCTATGGTTACAGTTAGGATTAGGGCAAGGGTTAGGGTTAGGTTAGGGTAAGGGTTACATTTAGGGTAAGAGTTAGAGTTTGAGGTAAGTTTAGGGCTAGGCAATTGTGAGGGTTAGGGCTAGGGCTAAAGTTAGGATTAGGTTGAAACCTAGTTTTAGTGCTACATTTAGGGCTAAGTTTTGGAGGGAGGTTTATGGCTATTTTTAGGACTATGTGTAACGTAAGAACTAGGATTATGGTTATGGCTAGTTTTAATGTTAGGGTTATTGATAGGTCTTCTGTTAGGGTATGTTTTGGGTTAGGATAAGGTTTAGAGCTAGGGTTTGTGTTAGGGTAACCGTCAGTGTTCAGGTTAGCATTGGATTTACGGTTATGAGCACAATTTTACTAGGGTTAGTTCTAGGGGTATTGTTAGTCATTGCATTAAACTAATGGTTATTTTTAGTGCTGGAGCTAGGTTTTTGTTTAGGGCTATGGCTAGAGTTATGGCTATATTTAGGAATAAGTTTAGTTCTAATGTTAATGTTATGATTAAGTTTAGGTATAGGTTTACTTATAGGGCTAGTGTTAGTATTTGGTTTAGGGTTAGGTTCAGGCTTAGACCTAGGGTTAGTGTTAGGGTCAGAATAAGGGTCAGGGATAGGCTTAGGGTTTGGGTTAGGGTTAGAGATAGAATGAGGCCTAGGGTTAGAACTAGTAATAGAGTTAGGGTTTGGGGTAGGCTAAGGATTAGGGTTAGGTCTAGTGTAGCATTAGGATGAGGGTTGGCATAGGGTAAGGGATGGGGTTAGAGCTAGGGTTAGGGTTAGTGTTAGCATTCGGGTTCTAGCTAGGGTTAGGGTTCAGATTAAGGCTAGGTTTTGTGTTAGGGTTAGGGCTATTGCTAATGTTAGACCTGGCATTACGATTAGGGCTAGTTTTAGGATTAGGGTTAGGGCTAGGTTCTGTGTTCGCATTAGGTTTAGGGTTAGGGTGATGTTTAGAGCTAAGGTTAGTTTTAAAATCAGTGTCAGGGTTATTTTTAGTTTTACGGTTAGGTTTAGGACACAAATTAGGGCTAGGGTAAGGGCTGGGCATAGTGTTAGTTTTTGGTTTAGGTTAAGGTTTAGGATTAGAGCTGTAACTCAGTTTTGCTTGAATGCTATGGCTATGGTGAGGGATAGTTTTCAAATTAGCATTAGAATTAGGGCTAGTGTTAGGTTGAGGTTTAGGTTTTAGGTTAGGGTTAGATTTAGAGTGAGGGCTAGATCTAGGTTTAGGGCTAGGGCTAAGTTTGAGGCTAGGGTTAGGGCTAGGCTTTGGGTCATGCTAAGGGATAATGCTAGAACTAGGGACAGGTCTAGGGCAAGAGTTTGAGTTAGTCTTAGGGCTAGGGATATGATTACATTTAGTGTTACGGCTAAATTAGGTTTAGGATTAGAGCTAGGTTTAGTATGAGGGCTAGGCCTTGGTTTAGGCAAGGTTAGAATTAGGGTTAGGGTACGGTATGATATTATAGCTAGGTTAAGGTCTAGGGTGAGGTTCACTTTAGGGATAGGCCTAGTATTAGGGTTAGGGTTCAGATTAAGGATAGTTTTAGGGCCAGGATTAGGGCTATGTTTTTTAAGCATAAGGGCTAACATTAGGGCTAGGGCTAACATTAGGGTGTGGGCTAATGTTAGGTCTAGGGTTATGGTTAGGGATACTTTCAGGGTTAGGTTTATGGCTATGTATAGTGTAAGGTTTCGGTTGAGGGTTAGGTTCACTTTTGGAGATAAGGGTATTATTATGGTCAGACTAATGGTTAGGGTTTGTTTAGGTTAAGGTTTAGGGTTAGGGCTCAAATTAGGTTAGGATTATGTTTAGGGTTAGGATAATGGATATGGTTAGGTTTAGGGTTCAGTTTAGGTTTATGGTAATGAATAGGGTTAGGGTTATGGATAGAGTTAGGGTTATCCTAGGATTAGCATTAGGGTTACACTTAGGATTAAGGTTATATATAGGATTAGAGCTAGGGTTATGGTTAGGATTAAGGCTAGGGTTAGGATTAGGTTTAGAGTTAGGTTAGCTTTAAAGCTAGTGTTAGTGTTAGGGTTAGGGTTAGGTTTTAGATTAGGTTAAGGTTAGGGTAGGGTTATGGCTAATATAAGAACTGGGTTAAGTTATGGCTAGTTTTAGGGTTAGGGTTAGGGCTAGGTCTAGTGTTAGGGTTAGGTTATGATTAGAGTGATGATTTGAAATAAGGTTAGTGTTAGGTTCAGAGTCAAGGTCAGTGTTAGTTTTAGGGTTAGGGATAACACTAAAAATAAGGCTAGAGTTTTGGGGAGGTTAGGGATAGGTTTTGTGTTAGGGTTAGGGCAAGAATTAGGGCTAGGTCTAATGTCAGGTCTGAGGTTACAGTTAGCTTAGTGTTAGGGTTAGGGCTAGGGCTCAGTTTTGTTTTAGAGCTACAGCTAGGTTTAGAACTTGTTTTAGGATTAGGGATAGTGTTAGGGCTAGTGGTAGGTTGAGGTTCAGGCTTAGGTTTAGGGTTATATTTAGAGTTATGTTTAGATCTAGGGTTATGACTTGGCCTAGGTTTAGGGGTTAGGTTAGGGCTAGTGTTAGGGTTATGGTAACAGATAGAGTTAGTACTAGAAATAGATGTAGGGCAAAAGTTAGAGTGAGTCTTAGGGGTAGGGTTAGAGTTAGGGTTACAATTAGCACAAAATTAGGGCTAGGATTAGAGCTAGGGTTAGTTTTAGGGCTAGGGTTAGGGTTAGCGTTAGTGTTAGTGTTGGATTAGGGTTAAGGGCAGGGATGTGGTTATACGTAAGTTCAGAACTAGGGTGAGGGTTGAAATTAGGGATTGGTTTAGGGTTAGGGTTCAGGTTAGGATTAAGGCTAGGTTTAGGGCTAGGATGAGGGCTTGGGTTCGTGTTAGGTTTTGGGCAAGAATTAGGTCTATGGCTAATGTCAGTTAGGGTTACGCTTAGGGATAGTGTTAAGGTTAGGTTTATGGCTAGGTCTATTGTCAGGTTAGTTTCGGGAAAGGGTCCGGTTTAAAGCTATGTGTAATGTTATGGCAAGTGTCTTGTTTAGGGTTTGGTTTAGGTTATGGTTTAGGTTTAGGGCTTGACTTAGCATTAGGGTTAGGGATTGTGTTAGAGTAATTAATAAGGTTAGCTTTAGTGTTCAGGTTAGTTTTAGGAAATGGATAGGGTTTGTTTTAGAGATAGGTTTAGAGTTAGGCCTAATGTTAGCATTCGGATTAGGCTTACATTTAGGGTAATGGATAGGTATAGGGCTAGAGTTATGGTTGGGATTAAAGCTAGGGTTAGGTTTAGGGTTAAGCCTAGGGTTAGTGTTAGGGTAAGTGTTAGGGTTTGAGCTATGGTTAGGGCTAGTGAAATGGTTAGGGTTAGTGTGACATCTAGGTTTAAGGTCAGGGTTAAGTTTAGAGCTAGGTTGAGCATTAGGGTTAGGGTTATGTTTAGGGTAATGGATAGAGTTAGAACCAGAGTTTGACCTTGGTTATGGTTAGGATTAGGACTAGGGTTAGGGTTAGGGTTAGGTGTAGATTTATATTTGGGCATGGGTTATTGTTTGAGCTAGTGTTAGGGTTAAGGCAAGGGTTAGGGTTAGGGTTAGGTCTAGGGTTAGGTTTAGGTTTATGCTTAGAGATAGGTTTTGTGTGATGTTTTCGGTCCTATATTAGGGCTATATATAATATAAGACCTATAGGTTTATGGCTAGGTCTATTTTTAGGGTTATGGCTAGATTTTGGTTTAGCCTAAAATTTAGAGCTAGGATTTGTGTTACAGAAAGGGACAGTGTTTGGGTTAGGGTTATGGCCAGAATTAGGACTAGGTTGAGGTCTAGAGGTAGAGGTAGTGTTTGGGTTAGGTTAAGGGTTATTGTGAGGGCTAAGGCTAGGTTTTTGTTTAGGTCTAGAGCTAAAGTTAAGGCTAGATTTTGAATTAGGTTTATATCTATTGATAATGGTAGGGTTAGGTTTAGGTATAAGGTTACCAGTAGGGCTAGTGTTAGGGTTTGGTTTAGGGTTAGGATCAGGTTTAGACCTCTGGTTTATGTTATGGTCAGAATAAGGGTCAGGGTTAGGTTTAAGGTTTTGGATAGGGTTAGAGCTAGAATTAGATCTAGGGTTACGACTATTAACAGGGTTAATATTTGTTTAGCCTAAGAATTAGGAATAGGTCTTGGGTTACCATTAAAATTAGGGTTTTGCTTAGGGTAAGGGATAGGTTTAGACATAGGTTTAGGGCTAGGGTTAGGGTTATGGTTAGGGTTAAAGCTAGGTTTAGGGCTCAGATTAGGGCTAGTTTTTGTGTGAGAATTAAGGCTAGGGTTAGGGCAATGACAAATATAAGAACTAGGGTTACAATTAGGGTTAGTTTTAGGGTTAGGTTAGAGGTAGGTCAGTGCTAGGGTTAGGTTAAAAGTTAGATAGATATTTATAGCTAGAGATAGTGTTAGGATATGAGTCAGGTCAGGGTTCGTTTTATGGTTAGGGTTACGACTCGAATTAGGGCTAAGGTTACTGTTAGTGTATGGTTTAAGTTTAGGGTGCTGTTTCAAGCTAGGGTGAGTGTTCGGATATGAGTCAGGTTCCGGGTTATTTTTAAGGTTAGGATTAGGACTTGAATTAGGGCTAGGGTTAGTTCTAGGTGTAGTGCTAGTGTTTGGTTTAAGTTAAGGTTTAGTGTTAGGCCTGTTGCTCAGTTTTGTTTTAGTGCTATGGTTAGTGTTAGGGCTAGTTTTATGATTAGCTTTAGTGTTAGGGCTAGGGTTATGATTTGGGTTAGGATTAAGGCTGGGTTAGGTTAGGGTTATGCCTTCGGTTAGAGTTATGGTTTGCTTAAGTTTAAAGGTTAGGACTTGAGGTAGGGTTACGGATGGACTGAGGGTTAGGGTTGCAGTCAGGGCTAGGGTAGGGTTAGGATTAAGGTTAGGGCTAGGGTTAGCATTAGGTTTAGTATTATGGTTAAGGTAGTGGATAGAGTTAGAACTAGGGTTTGTGCTATGGTTAAGGTTAGGATTAGGTCTAGGTTTGGGTGAGATTTTGGGTTTGGGCTAGGGTTATGTTAATGGTACGGTTAAGGGTTTGAGCTCGGGTTAGAGCTAGGACGAGGGTTAGGTTTAGGTTTAGGGCTAGGTTTAGTGTTAGAGTTATGCTAAGGGTTAGCTTTAGGGCTACAATTAGGGCTAGGTTTTGTGTGAGGTTTAGGGCTAGTGTTAGGTGTATTAGTAATTTAAGAGCTAGAGTTATGGTTATGGCTAGATTTAGGGTTTTTCTAGTGTCAGGGTTAGTTTGGGGGTAGGATAAGGTTTTGAGGTAGGGTTTTTGTTAGGGTAAGTGTCAGGGTTCAGGTTAGGATTAGGTTTAGGGTTAGGTCCAGAAGGTGGACTTGGGATAGTTCTAGGGGTAGCGTTAAGTTTGTTTTAGGTTAAGGGTTATTGTTAGAGCTAAGGCTAGGGTTATGGCTATATTTAGAATCGGGTTTAGGTCTAGGGCTAGTGTTGGTGTTAAGTTTAGGTATAGGGTTACTGGTAGGGCTAATGTTATGTTTTGGATAAGGGTCAGGGTCAGTTTTAAACCTAGCTTTTGTTTTAGAGTCAGAATAAGGGTCAGGGTTAGGGTTAGGGATTGGGTTAAGTTTAGAGCTAGAATGAGGGCTAGGGTTAGGTCTAGTAATAAAGTTAGGGTTTGGAGTGGGGTTAAGATTAGGGTTAGGACTAGAGTAGCAATAGGGTGAGGGTTTGTCTTAGGGTAAGGGATAGGGTTAGAGCTAGGGTTAATACTAGGGGTAGGTTTAGGGTTAGGGCTAGGGTTAGGGCTAAAGCTAGGGTTAGGCCTTGGATTAGGGCTAGGTTTTGTGTTAGGTTTAGGGGTATGGCTAATGTAAGAACTGGCATTACAATTAGGGCTAGTTTAGGGTTAGGTTTAGGGCTAGGTGTAGTGTTAGGATTAGGTTTAGGGATAGGGTGATGTATAGAGCTAGGGTCAGTGTTAGGGTCAGAGTCGGGGTTAGTATTAGTTCTAAGGTTAGGGTTAGGACTTGAATTAGGGCTAGTGTTAGGGCTAAGTGTAGGTTTAGGCTATGGTTTAGGTTAAGTGTTAGTGTCAGTGCTACGGCTCGGTTTTGCTTGAGCACTAGGGCTAGGGTTAGGGCTTGTTTTCAAATTAACATTAGGATTAAAGCTAGTGATAGGGTATGGTTTAGGCTTATGGTTAGAGTTAGATTTAGAGTTAGGGTTAAATCTAGGTTACGGCTAGGGTTTGGGCTAGGGTTTGGGTAATCATAAGGGATAGGATTGGATCTATTGATAGGGCTAGGGCGAGAGTTAGAGTTTGTCTTAGGGTTAGGGTTTGGTGGGGATAGGGTTAGGGCTTTATTAGGGCTAGGTTTAGAGCTAGGGTTAGTATTAAGGCTAAGCTTAGGTTTACAGCTAATGTTAGGGTTATGGTTATGGTTAGGCATGGTGTTATCACTAGGTTTAGAACTAGGGTGAGGGTTAAATTTAGGGTTAGGTCTGGTGTTAGGGTGAGGGTTAGGATTAAAGCTAAGTTTATGGCTAGGATTAGGGCTAGGGTTTGTGTTAGGGTTAGGGCTTCATTAGTGCTAGGGCTAATGTCAGGTCTAGGATTATGGTTAGAGATAGTTTTAGGGTTAAGGTTATGCTAGGTAAAGCGTAAGGGTTAGGTTAAGATTTAGGCTAAGGTTTAGAGCTAGGGGCATTATTACGGTAAGGTACAGGTTTCCGGGTGGTATTAGGTTAATGGTTAAGGTTAGGGCTCAAATTAGCATTAGATTTAGGGTTAGGATTAGGTTTATGGATATGGTTAGGTTTAGGGTTCAGGTTAGTTTTAGTGTAATGCATAGGTTTAGGGTTAGGAATAGGGTTAGGGTTATCCTAGGGTTAGCAATAGGGTTAGGATTAGGGTTAAAGTAATGATAGTATTAGAGCTAGGTTTATGGCTAGGGTTATTGTTAGGATTAGGGCTAGGGTTAGTGTTAGGTTTTGGGTTATTTCAAGGTTTAGGGTTAGCATTAGATTTAGGGTAAGTGTTAGGTCTAGGGTTACAGTTATTGTTAGTGTTAAAGCTAGTGTTAGGGCTCTGATTAGGATAGGTTTTGGCTTAGGGTACTGCTAGGGTTAGGGCTACAGCTAATGTAAGAACTAGGGTTACAATTAGGGCTAGTTTTAGGGTTAGGGTTAGGGCTAGGTCTAGTGTTTGGGTTTGGCTTAGTTTTGGGTTGATGATTAGATCTAGAGTTAGTGTAGGGTCAGAGTAAGGTCAGGGTTAGTTTTAGGCTTAGGGATGAAACTCAAATTAGAGCTAGGTTTAGGGCTAAGTGTAGGCTTAGGGTTTGGTTTAGGTTAAATGTTAGGGTTAGGGCATTGGCTCTGTTTTGTTGTAGGGCTTGGGCTAGGTTAGGGCTAGTTTTAGGATTAGTGTTAGTGTTACAGCCTGTGTTAGTGAGAGATTTAGGCTCAGGTTTAGGGTTACATTTAGAGTTAGGATTAGATGTAGGATTAGGGCTAGGGCTTGGGTTAGGGCTAAGGTATGGGCAAGTTTTAGGGTTATGGTAAGGGTTGGGGATAGAACTAGGAATAGGACTAGGTTGAGAGTTAGCGTTAGTCTTAAGGCTAGGGTTAGGTTAGATTTAGAGCTAAATTAGTGCTAGGATTAGGTCTAGGGTTTGTGCTAGGTTTAGGCCTAGTTTTAGGCTTAGTTTTAGGTTTAGGGATAGGGTTAGGTTTAGGGTAAGGGATGGGGTTATAGCTAGTGTTAGGGATAGGTTGAAGGTTAGAATTATGGTTAGGGCTAGGATTATGTTTTGGGTTAGTAATAAGGCTAGATTTAGGGCTAGAATGAGGGTTAGGGTTTGTTTTAGGGTTATGGCAAGAATTAGGGCTAGGGCTAGTGTCAGGTCTAAGGTTATGGTTAGGGGTAGATTGAGGGTTAGATTTATGGCAAGGTCTAGGATAAGGGTTAGATATAGAGCTGGTGGTATGATTAGGATTAGAATCAGGTTTCAGTTTTGGCTTAGGTTAGGGTTTAGGATTAAGGCTCACATTAGCATTAGGATTATGGATATGGTATGATAGGGTTAGGTTTAGGGTTCAGGTTAGGTGTAGGGTAATAGATAGTGTTAGAGGTAGTGAAAATGTTAGGTTTAGCCTAGGGTTAGCATTAGAGTAAGGGTTATGTTTAGGGTAATGGAGAGGGTTAGACCTAGGCTTAGGGCAAGGGTTATGGTTAGTATTAGGACTTGAGGTAAGGTTGGGATTAGGGTTAGTCCCAGGGATAGCGTTAGGTTTAGGTTTAGGGTACAGTTTAGGGTTTGAGCTAGGGTTAGCACTAGGGAGAATGTTAGGTATAGGGTTAGGCCTAGGATGTAGTTACGGTTAGGTTCAAGGTTAGTGTTAGGATTAGGGCTAGGGTTATCATTAGGTTTAGGGTATTGGATAGGGTTTGATGTCGGGTTAGGGTTAAGGTTAGTATTAGGTTTCGGCTTAAGGGTAGTGTTAGGGATAGGTATAGGGTTAGGTTTAGTGTAATGGTTAGGGTTTCAGCTGGGGTTAGGTCTATGACAAGGTTTAGGTTTATGGCTATGTCTAGGGTTAGGGTTAAGGTAGATTTAGGGTTAGGTCTAGGGTTATCATAAGGGTTAGGGTTAGGGTAATGGGTAGGGTTAGAACTAGAGTTATGGCTAGGGTTAAGGTTAGGATTAGGGCTAGGGTTAAGGTTAGGGTTAGGGTTAGGCCAAGGGTTAGTGTTAGCATTAGGTTATATTTAAGGGTTAGGGATTGAGCTAAGATTTGCACTAGGACGAGGTTTAGGGTAAGAGTCAGTGTTAGGGTTAGGGCTAGGGTTAGCATTAGGGTTAGGGTTATGGTTAGGGTAATGTAGAGAGTTAGAGGTAGTCTTTGGCTTATGGTTATGGCTAATTTTAGCATTAGTGATATGGCTAGGTCTAGTTTAGTGTTAGGTTTTCAGTTAGAAAAAGGTTTTGAGCTAGGGTTTGAGTTAGGGTAAGGGTCAGTGTTTGGGTTAGGGTTAGGTTTATGATTAGGTCCAGCATTAAAACTAGGGTTAGGTCTAGGGGTAAAGTTAGTGTTTGGGTTAGGTTAAGGGTTATTGTTAGGGCTAGGGCTAGGTTTTTGTTTAGGGCGATGGCTAGAGTTATCACTAGATAAAGGCTTAGGTGTAGATCTAGGTCTAGTGTTAGGGTTAGGTATAGGTTTAGGGTTACAGGTTGCACCAATGTTAAGGGTCAATTTACGGTTAGGGTCAGGTTTAGACCTATGGTTTGTATCAGGGTCAGAATAAGGGTCAGGGTTAGATTTAGGGTTTTGGATAGGGATAGAGCTAGACTGAGAGCTAGTGTTAGGACTAGTAATAGAGTTAGGGTTTGGGTTAGGCTAAGGATTAGGTTAATACTAGGTAGCTTTAGGGTTAGAATTTGGCTTAGGGTAAGGGACAGGGTTAGTGCTAGGGTTAGGGCTAGGGTTAGTGCTAGGCTTAGGGTGAGGGTTAGGGTTAGGGCTGGGGTTAGAGTTAAAACTAGTGTTAGGGCTCAGATTAGTGCTATGATTTGTGTTATCTTTAGGTCTACGGCTAATGTAAGAACTAGGATTACAATTGGGGCTAGTTTTAGGGTTATGGTTACTTCTAGGTCTAGTATTGGGTTAGCTTTAGGGTTAGAGTTATGTTTAGTATAATGGATAGGTTAATGTTAGGGAATGTGTTTGGGTTAGGCTGAGGGTTATCATTAGGGTTAGGGTTAGGGTTAGGGTATTGGTTAGGGTTAGAGCTAGGGTTAGGGCTAGGGTTTTAGTTATGGTTAGGGCTAGGGTTAGGGTTAGGTTTAGGTTTAGTGTAAGGATTAAAATTTGGGTTAGGTTTAGGCTAAGGGTTAGAGCTACATTTAGGGATAGAGATAGGGTTAAAGCTAGGGTTTGGGCTCAGATTAGGGCTAGCTTTTGGGTTTTGTTAGGGCTAGTGTTAGTGATATGGCTAATGTAAGAACTAGGGTTATGATTGGGGCTAATTTTAGGGTTACAGTTAGGACTAAGTCTATTTTTAGGATTAGGTTTAAGTTAAGGTGATGTTTTGAGCTACGATTAGTGTTAGGTTCAGAGTCAGGTTCAGGGTTAGTTTTAGGTTAGGGATAGGACTTGAATTAGGGGTAGGCTTAGGGCTAGATGTAGGGTTAGGGTTTGGTTTAAATTAAGGATTAGGGTTAGTGCTATAGCTTGTTTATGTTTTAGGGCTAAGGCTAAGGTTATGGTAAGGGATAGGTTTAGAACTAGTAATCGGGCTAGGCACAAATTAGATTTAGTCTTAAGGCTAGGGTTAGGATTAGGGTTAGGGCTAAACTAGGCCTAGGAATAGGTCTAGGATTAGTGTTAGGGTTAGGCCTAATTTTAGGGCTATGTTTAGGGTTAGGTTTAGGGAAAGAGATGGGGTTATAGCTAGGTTTAGGGCTAGGGTGATGATTAGAATTAGGCTTAGAAATAGGGTTAGGATTCGATTAGGATTAAGGCTAGATTTGGTGTTCGGATGAGGGCTAGGGCTTTTGTTTGGTTTATTGCAATTTTAGGGATAGTGATAATGTCAGGTTTAGGGTTATGGCTAGGGGTAGTTATAGGGTTAGTTTCATGGCCAAGTCTTGTATAAAGGTTAGGTTTTGGGTAAGGATCAAGTTTAGAATTAGGTGGTTTTTTAAGGTCAGCTTCAGGTTTCGGTTATGGGTTTGGTTAAGATTTAGGTTTAGGGCTCAAATTAGGCTTTGGGTTAGAGTTAGGTTTAGGGTAATGGATAGGTTTAAATTTAGGATTCAGGTTAAGATTAGGATAATGGGTATGGTTAGTGTTAGTTATAGGGTTAGACCTAGGGTAAGCATTTGTGTTATGGTTATTGTTAGGGTAATGCATAGCATTAGAGCTAGGGGTAGGGCTAGCGTTTTGGTTAGGGTTAGGGCTAGATTTAGGGTTAGGATTAGGGCTAGGGCTAGGGTTAGTGTTTGGGTTAGGTTTAGGATATAGGTAAGGTTTGGAGCTAGGGTGCTAGGGTGAGAATTAGGTTTAGTGTTATGTCTAGGGTTAGATTTACAGTTAAGGTTAGGGTTAGAGTTAGGGTTAGGGCTAAGGTTACTTTTAGAGTTAGGTTAATGGATAGGATTAGATGTCAAGTTATGGTTGGGGTAGTTTTAGGTTAAGGGTTAGTGTTAGCTCAAACTCTAAAACTTACCTAAACATAACCCTAGTCCAAACCCTAAACCTCACGCTAACTCTAGCCCTAACCCTAAATGTAACCATAGCCCAAACCCTAGCTCTAACTATATCCATTACACTAACCATAACCCTAGCCCTAAACGTAACCCTAACCCTACCCTAGCCCAGACTGTAACCCTAACCCTCACCCTAGCCCTAAATCTAGCTCAATCCCTAATCCTTACACTTAAACTAACCCTAACCCTAACCCTAACCACAGCCCTAATCCTAACCTTAACCCTAGTCCTAATCCTAGTTAGAACCATACCCAATACCGTAACCCTAAACTTAACCCTAATGAAAACACTAGACCTAAAGCTAAACCTACCCTAACTCTAAACATAGACCTAACCCTAGAACTAAGAGTAACCTTAACCCTAACCCTAAATCTAAGCTAGCTCAAACCCTAACCCTAATCCTAAACCTAAACCTAACACTAACCTCAACCTAACCATATATTTAACCTGACATCTAAACTTATTACCCTACCCCTAATGATAACCCTAGCCCTAACCGTAACAGTAACCATGACCATAACCCTAGACCAAACCCAAAATTAACCTTAGCCAAAGCAAAAATCCTAGCTCAAACCCTAAACCGTCCCCTAAACCTAATCCTAAATGTAACCCTTGCCCTATCCCTGTTCATAACCCTAACTCTAGCCCTAATCCTAACCATTATCCTAGTCCTAACCCTAGGTCTAACTCTATAAATTACCCTAAAAATATCCATAACCCTAATTATAACCCTTGGCCTAACCCTAAACCTATCACAAACCCTAACCATATCCATTACCTTAAACCTAACATGAACCATAAACTTAAGACTATCCATTACCCTAACCCTAATTCTAACTTAATGCTAATTTGAGCATTAACACTAAAACTTAACCTAACCCAAACCCGAAGCCTGACCCTGACCCTAATAATATCCCAGCTCTTAATCTGACCCTTCCCTAAATGTAACACTTTAAATTGACCTAGCCATAAACCTAACCCTAAAAATATCACTAACTAAAAACGTAGACCTGACATTAGTCCTAGCCCTAATTCTTGCCCTAAACCTAACACAAAACCTAGCCCTAATCCTAGCCTTAAATCTATCCTTAAACATAAGCCTAACCATAACCTTAGTCCTAACCCTAAAGTTAATCATAAAACTAGCCCTAACCCTAACCATAGCACTAAAACAAAATCGAGCAAAAGGCCTAACACTAACCTTAACTTAAACCAAACCCTAGTACTATAGCGTAGCCTAAGTCAAGACTTAATCATAACCTTAAAAATAACCCTGAACCTGACTTATATCCTAACACTCATCCTAGCTCTAAACACCACCCTAAACTTAAAATGAACTCTAAAGTAAACCTAGCCCTAATTCGAGTCCTAACCCTAACCCTAAAACTAACCCAGACCTGACTGATATCTTAACACTAACTCTAGCTATAAATATCACCCTAATCTTAAACCTAACCCTAACACGTTGACCTACTCCTACCCCTAACCCTAATTGTAACTCTAGTCCTTATATTAGCCGTTGCCCTACCCTAGCCTTAAACCTCACACAAAAACTCTCCCTAATCTGAGCCCTAAAGCTAGCTTTAACCCTAACCATAAACCTAACCCTAGCGGTAACCCTATGTCTTTCCCTGAGCAAAACCTTAATCCTAATGGTAGCCCTAGACCTGTCCCTAATCCTTAGGCTAAACAAATTTTAACCTATTAATAGTCCTAACACTAGATCTCTTTCTATCTCCAATGCTATTCCAAACCCTAACCCTAACTCTGACCCTTATTTTGACCATAACATAAATCCTAGGTCTAAACCCGACCCTAACCCTAAACGAAACCCTAACACTAGCCCTAATTGTAACCTTATACCTAAACCTAAACCTACCACTAGCTCTCGACCTAAACCTAATTCTAAATCTAGCCTGAACTTTAGCTCTAGCCCTAAACAAAATCCAAGCCCTAGTACTAAAAAAACCCTTTACCTAACCCAAACACTAACTCTACCCCTAGACCTAAACCTAGTCCTAATTCTGGCTTTAACCCTAACTTTAACTCTAACCCAAAGACTGACCCTGCCTTTAACACTAAACCTACCTCTAAACCTGAAACTAAACAAAACCTAAACCTCATTCTAGACCCAGCCATAACCCTAACCCTAAAACTAGCCCTAATCATAACCCTAGATCTTACATTACCCATAGCCCTAACTTTAGGCCTAAACCTAACTCTAAACGTAGAGATAATTTTAGGCCTAAACCTATCCTTAAGCATAAAACTAACCCTAGCACTAGCCCTATACCTAACCCTAGCTCTCACCTTAGTCCTAAGAGAGCTAATAGCCTAACCCTTACCCTAAACGTAAGCCTAGACCTATACCTAACTCTCACACAAACCATAGCCCAAATCCTAAACTTAACCTAGCCCTAAACCTAGCTCTAAACC
>NW_026009217.1:0-3404 GCF_001458135.2 Marmota marmota marmota | reverse complement strand
TCTTAGCCCTAATTCGGCACTATCCCTAACCCTAGACATAAGACTAATTCTAACTCTCACACTATCCTATCACTAGTTCTAAACCAATCCCTTACCATAACCCTAAACCTAGCCCTAAAGCTAGTCCTAACCCTTGCTCTATACATAGCCATAGAACTAACCTGATCAAAATGTAACTCTAAATCTAACCCAAACCTGAAGCCTAAGCCTAACACTAACACTAGCACTAAGCCTAACACTAATCCTATAAGTAGCCCTAACCCTAGCCCTAGCCCTAAAACAAAACCGAGCCATAGCTCTAACACTAACCCTTAAACTTAACCAAACCCTAACCATACACCTACCCCTAACCCTAGCCCTAATTCGAGTTTTAAGCCAAACCCTAAAACTAACCCTGACTCTGACTCTGACACTAACACTAACCCTAGCTCTAAACATCACCCTAATTCTAAACCTAACCCTGACACTAAACCTAGCCCTAATCTCAACCCAAAAATTAGCCCTAATCATAACGCTGGTACTTACATTAGTCATAACCCTAACCATAGCACTAACTTAACACAAAACCTAGCCCTAATCTGAGCCCTAAACCGAGCTTTAAACCTAACCCTAATTCTAACCCTAACCCTAGCCCTAATCATAAATATAAGCCTAGCCCTAACACTAGCTCTAACTCTATCCATTATAATAACCATAACCCTAACTGTAATGATAACCCTAGATTTAAACCTAAACCTATCTCTAAACCTATCCATATCCATTTCCCTAAACTTAACATGGATCCTAATATTAAGCATATCATTATCCTAACCTTAACCCTATAGCTAATTCTATCCCTAACTTTAAGCCTTAACCTATCCCAAACCCTAACCCAGGCCTTGACCTTAATAATATGCCTATCCCTAAACCTGACCCTAACCTAAACCTTACACTAGATGTAGCCATAATCCTAATCTCAAACTATCTTTAAACAATTTTAGACCTGAAATTAGCTATACTTCTAATCCTAGGCCTAACCGTAAAACAAACCCTAGCCCTTATATTGCCCTAAACCTAACCTTAATGAATACCCTAACCCTAACCATAGCCCTAATTCTAATTCTAAATATCACCCTGCCTCTCAACCTAGGTGTAACACCATCCCATACTCTAAACTTAATTCTACATTTAACTCTAACTCTATGCTTAAGCTGAACACTAACCCTAACCCTAATCCTAGCCCTAATTCTAGCCCTGTCACTAAAACTAACCCTAACTTTAGCCCGAAGACTAACTCTAATTCTCAACTAGCCCTATTGCTAGTTCTAACTCTATTTCTTACCATAACCCTAACCATAGCCCTAACCCTAGCCCTATGCTTAATCTTAGCCCTAACCCTAGATCTAACCCTAACTCTAAATCTAACCTTAACCCTAAGCCTAAGCCTAACACTAACACTAACAATAATGCTAATTGTAAAAATAGCCCTAACCCTAACCCTATCAGTAAAACAAAACCGAGCAATAGCCCTAACCCTAAACCTTAACTTCAACCAAACACTAACACCACACCTAGACCTAACCCTAGCCTTAATTTGAGTCCTAAGAGTAATCTTGAAACAAACCACCTGACCATGACTAATATCTTGAACTCACCCTAGCTCTAAACACCATCCTAACATTAAACCAAAACCTAACAGTAACCCTAGCCTTTATTTGAGTCCTAACCCTAACCCTGAACCTGACTCATATCCTAACACTAACCCTAGCTCTAATTATCACCCTAAACTTTAACCTAACCCAAACACTATACCTACCCTAACCCTAACCCTAAAACTAACCCTTATTGTAACCCTAGTTCTTATATTAACAATTGCCCTAATCCTCGCCCTAACTCTAACACAAAAACTAGCTCTAATCTGAGCCCCAATCCTAGTATACCCCTAACCCTAGCCCTAGCCCTAACCATAGCTCTAAACCTATCCTTTACCAAAGTGAAACCCTAACCTTAATGGTAACCATAGACCTATCCCTAATCCTTAAGCTAACCAAAATCCTAACCATATTAATAGTCCTGACCCTAGCCCTCATTCTAGGTCTAATACTATCCCAAACCCTAAGGCTAATCCTGACCCT
Organism: Marmota marmota marmota; assembly: GCF_001458135.2. Classification (NCBI taxonomy): domain Eukaryota; kingdom Metazoa; phylum Chordata; class Mammalia; order Rodentia; family Sciuridae; genus Marmota; species Marmota marmota. The sequence continues at coordinate 1,290 of NW_026009217.1, read as the reverse complement.
TATTCTGACTCTCACACAAACCCTAGATCTAAACCTGACCATAACCCTAGAGTAAACCCTAACACTGGCCCTACAGATAAACTTATACCTAAACCAAACCATAACCCTAGGCCTTAGACTAACTCTAATGCTCACAATAGCTTTAACCTTAGTTCTAACCCTATACTTACCATAACCCTAAACCTAGCCCTAATCCTAGCCCTAACCTATGCCCTATCCTTAGTCCTAGCCCTAACCCTAGATCTAAACCTAACTCTAAATCTAACCCTAAACCTAAGACTAAGCCTAACACTAACAGTAGCCCTAAACCTAAGGCTAATCCTAAAAGTAGCCCTAACCCTAACCCTACCAGTAAAACTAAACCAAGAAATAGCCCTAACCATAAACCTTAACTTAAAAAAAACCCTAACACTACACCTAGACCTAACCATAGCCTTAATTCGAGTCCTTACTCTAACCTTAAAACTAACTCTGACCCTGACTCATATCCTAACATTCACCCTAGCTCTAAACACCCTCCTATCATTAAACCAAAACCTAACATTAACCTTATCCCTAATATAAGTCCTAATCCTTTATCTGACCTTGACTCATATTCTAAAACTAACCCTAGCTCTAAATATCTCCCTAACCTTAAACCTAACACTAACACTAGACCTACCCCTAACCTAACCATAACTAACCCTAGTTGTAACCCTAGATCTTATAATAGCCATTGTCCTAATCACAGCCCTAAATCTAACACAAAAACGAGCCCTAATCAGATTCTAAACCTAGCTTTAATCCTAACACTAACAATATCTCTAGCCCTAAACCTAGCTGTAACCCTATTCCTTAACTTAAGTGAAACCCTAATCCTAATGGTAACCCTAAACCCATCTCTAATCCTTAGGGTAACCAAAATCATAACCCATTAATAGTCCTGACATTAGCCCTCATTCTAGCTCTAAACCAATCCCAAACCTTATTTTAACCTGACCCTTATTCTGATCCTAACAATAACCCTAGGTCTAAACCTGACCCTAACCCTAGAACAAAGCCTAACACTGGCCCTACTGGTAATCTTATACCTAAACCTAACCATAAAACTCATCCTACATCTAAACCTAATCCTAAATCTAGCCTAAACTCTAGCCCTAGACTAAAAAAAAGAAAACATATTCCTAGCCCTAACAATAATCCTTACCAAAACCCAAACACTAATCCTACTCCTAGACCTAATCCTAGTCCTAATTCTGACTGTAACCCTAACTCTGACTCTAATTTGAACAATGACCCCGACTTTAAATG
>NW_026009216.1:0-3404 GCF_001458135.2 Marmota marmota marmota | reverse complement strand
ATATGAATAAAATAAAGTTCTATCAATGTCTAAAAATAAAATCACACACACACACACCAAAAAAACCCAAAAAACAGTAAGGGCTAGGGATGCAGTTTAGTGGTAAAGTGCCCCTGGATTCAATCCCCAGTACTGGGGAAAAAACCAAAAAATGACATTAGTCCATTTTATTCCCTTCTCCCTAACTTAATATTCATTCTTATATACTGCTTGCCTATTCTTTCTCCCTCCTTTTTAGATAGTAAATATTAATTTACTTCCATTATACTTTGATATAATTTTTCCTGGATCTGTATTTATTTTTATTTTTTTAAAAGAAGTGAAATTGAAGTATAATTTACATGTAGTAACTTTAAAGTATACAGTGTGATAAATTTTGGGACAGAAGTATACCCATGTAATTGCCACATCAGGCAAGACAGCATACATTTAGACCACCTCAAAAGGTTTTCTTGTGTTCCTTTGCAGTCCATGCTGCCCTTCACCCCCTTTTCTCCACAACTGTTTATTTGTTCTCTGCACTGTAGATTAGCTTTGCCTTTTCTATGGTTTCATATAAATGCAACCATATTATATACTTTTTCTCTGTGTATGTTTAGTATTTTTTTCACTCCATGCACTGGTTTTGAGATTGATCCATTGCTATTCCATGAAACAGTTTATTTTTTACTACTTAGTAGGATTTTATTGTATGGAAATACCATACTTCATTTATCCACACCTGTTGAAGGACATTTGTGTTCTTCAGTTTTAGATCACTACAAACAGATGTTACAGAAATACATGTACAAGTCTTCTGGGGATATATTTTCATTTTTCCTAAAATGAAATGGTAGGTGTATATTAAATTTTATTTAAAATTTTATTTAAATGTTTATTAAACCTTTATTACTATAGAAGAATTATTAAGATAACTGTAGTGCCATGTTCCTGTGTACTGTTTTGTTTGTTTTGGTCGTGGTCCTGGGGATTGAACCCAGTGGTCTTCTACACTGAACCCTTTTTCTTTTGAGGCAGGGTCTCACTAAGTTGCTGAGGCTGGCCTCAAACTTGTACTTCTTCTGCCTCAGCATCCTGTATTGCTGGGATTACAGTCATGCACCACTGTACCTGGCTTTTTATGTATTCTTTATACAGCTTTCTCCAGTGTAAATGTCTTATATAATTGTGATACATTTAAAATTAACATAAGAAATTAACATTGATATAGTACTCTTAACTGTAGAATCTTTGGATTTCATCATTTTTTCTACTGTTATTTTTCTGTTAAGCACCCAGTGCAGATACCACTTTGCATTCAGCTGTCTCCTTAGATATGAAGTAATTTTACCAATTGTAGCACAGTATTTCTAAATAGATCTTTTTGTTTGCAGCCTTATAGTATCCAGTCAAAACCTTTTTTTCTAAAGTTACTATTATGAGACTTTTGGGTCTGATTTCTTTCACTTAACAAAAATACATGTAAAATTCATTCGTGTTGAGAGGTATAAAATGGAAGCTGGGCATGATGGCACATGCTTGTAATCCCAGTGACTGATGCCAGAGGATGACAAGTTTGAGGTTATTCTGGGTAATTAACAAGACTTTGTCTCAAAATAAAAAGGGCTGTCTGGGTTCAACTCCTAGTACTATCAAAAAATAATAATAATAATGTAGGAGAACCTGTATGGAGCTCGGTGATTTAGAGTTCTCTGGCTTCAACCTCCAATACTGCAAAAGAAAAGAAATTGAGGGGCTGAGGTTATAGCTCAGCAGTAGAGTGCTTGCCTTGCACATGTGAGACACTGGATCCTTAGTACCACATTGAAAATATAAATAAATAAAGATATTATGTCCATCTTTAAAATTTTTTTAAAAGAAATGCACATAACATAAAATTAATAATTTTAAAAGTCAACAGTGAAGTGGCATTTGATACATTCATAATAACATGTAACCAACTCTAATTCCTAAACTATGTTTTTTTTTTTTTTAACTCCCCAATAGCTCCTTAAGCATTTTCTCTCCATTAACTTCCTTCCTTCAGCTTCTGACAAACACCATTTTGGTTTCTGTTTCTATGGTTTTTGCCTTGCTTTGCTTTTGAAAGATACATTTGCTGGATTAAGAATATACAGTTATTTTCCTTCAGATTTTAAAGATGTTGTGCCAGTTCTTCTCATTCATCCCAACAAGAAATTTACTGTCATCTTTATCTTTGTTCTATATTTAGCATACCTTCCCCCACCCCGATCTTCTGGTGACTTCTCTTAATTTCATTATTGGTTTTAAGCAATTTGATTACTATATGGTTTAGTGTAGTTTTCTTCGTGATCCTTTGCTGTGGTTGATTGACAGTTAACTTGCTTGGAAACTATTTGACTTAGGTTTTGTTTGTGAGATTTGTTAGCCAGGCACAGTGTAGTATTTAGATAAGGTATGATTTTTTTCCCCTTATTGAGACTAGATCTTTTTGTGAATCTTGAGGTTATTCTTGAGAGTTCCAGGCTGTGTGATAAGAATTTGAGGTCCTGAGTAGGGACTTGGCACTGTTTTCTAATTTTTTTTGGGTGATGGTCTCTTTTGCTTGCATGTTAGGTAGTTTGATCACGCTCCTGGGCTGAACAGCTGTGTACTTGAGAGATTTCCTTTGTAACTCTGCAGTTCTCTCTGGTGTGCTGTTCTGTCCTGCAAATTCTAGTTGCCTTAGTCTTCCTGTGTTTAGACTCCTGTCTTTTCAGCTCAGCCCAACAGCCTCCACAAGGGCTCTATATCCTCAGCACAGTGTCCTAGAAACTCTTCCCATACAGTAAGATAGGCAATCTTAGGTCTTTTGTTTTCCTTCTCTCTTGTTTCATTGTTTCTCATTGCCTGATATGCAGTGTCTTGAAAACTATAGTTTCATTTCTCTTTGGCTTTTGGTTGTTTGAGGTGGGAGGGTTAATCTGGTCCTTGCTGTTTTTCCATTCAGAAATAAATTTTTTTAGGCTTACTGAAAGTTGTGAAAATAATTTGCTGTTTCTGTGCATCTTTTACTCAGCTTTCCCCATGATAACATCTTACATAGCCATATTTATAATTAACAAAACTAGGAAGTTGATGTTGGTACAGTACTCTTAGCTAAATTCCATACCTATTTTACATTTTTACATGTATTCTTTTTTTGGGGGGGGGTTGCTGTTAGTGTATAGTTACATATGTATAAATTTCATTTAATTACTATCTCAATCAGCATAAAAAACTTGCATTGTTTTGATGAAATTCCTTTGTACCACCCTTACTTCCAGGCCTGACCCTGGCAACTACTGATTGCATTAATTTTATTGTTTTGACTATTATTTTATCCTTTCCAGAGTGTCATGTAAATAGAATGAATGATATAATGTTGCCTTTTGAGATTAGCTTTTTTTTTTTTTTTTTTTTTT
>NW_026009215.1:0-3405 GCF_001458135.2 Marmota marmota marmota | reverse complement strand
TAGATGTGGTACCATGCCAGGACAGCAGGGAAAGGCAGGACTGTGTAGGTGGGTAGCACTAGGGTTCTACAAGGACGGGAAGCCAAGGGAAGAAGAAAATTGGCCCAAGCAAGGGGCATAAAATCAAAGCCCAGGAACGCTGGGAACAAGAAGGAGCACTGGAGGCTCCAGGGAAAAGCCAGGCCAGGGAACTGATAGCTGGGGGTCAAGGCTGGGGCAAGGGGCTCAGGACATTATAGAGGGTTGGGCAAGAAGGCACAGGATCCAAAAGGTGACAGACAGGCTCAAAGCCCAGGGACACTGCCAGGTGTCCAAGTTGATGTTCAGGAGCAATGGCCAGGAAGAGCCAGGGGCCCAGCAAAGGGCAGGGCTCTATTCCCATAAGGTGCCCTGGCCTAGATGTGAATCCAGGTTAATTGAACGGGCAAAGGGTTCCTGGCAAGGGACGATGCCCAAGAATAGGGCTACAAGAGGGAATGGCATGGGATTGCAGTGGGTGCGGAGAGCGCCCAGTGCCAGGTCCCAAGCAAGGAGCCCATGCAAGGTTCTCACCCAACTGACCAAAAATTAGGGACCCAAAAAGTAGGAGGCTCCCAGGTGCACCCAGGTATAATGAAGGGGATTGAAGAAAGGGGCAACATGAGAAGGAGGAGTCAGGTGTAAGCACAGGGAAAACCAAGAGAAGCATACTAGGGGACCCAAAACGGAATGACACCAGGTGAAACTACACGATGCCATGAAACTCGGGCACTCTGTCAGGGGCTGAGTTGTAGGTTCAGGGTCAGGGAGGGCTGGGTTGGGGTTGTAGCAGCATAGCCAATTTCACTCCGCTGCCAGGACCAAAGGAGGGCAATGTGAGGGACACCTTTGGTCCAGGATGAGGGGGTGTCAGTTGGGAGCTAGCAATAATTGGAGGAGACAAGGGTAGGGAAAAGCAGAGGGAGGACAGGGTCCTGGCAATGACAAAATACCACAGTACATGGGGAACAGAGGGGAGGAACAGGAGGGGGGCCAAGCAAGGGGCCTGAAATCAAGGAAGAGAGACAAGGTCCACAAGAAGGGTAATCAGGGCTTTCAGCAAGGAGCCAGGCCTAAGAATGGGGAGCCCAGTGCTGGGACCCGGTCCTGGGTCCTATGAAATAAGTTAGGAGTGGGGAGGGGAGAAAAGGGAGCAAGAGTAGAGGATGGCGCGCAGGGAGAGGAGGGCTCAAGGCCCAGGTTAAGTGCTGGGTGTCAGGATCCAGGAGTAGAGCCTGGCCAAAAAACCCAAAGTCCCAAGTAAGGAGCACAGCTAAGTTTTCTCAAAGGGAGCCCACAGGGCCAAATGCCAAGTTCCAGTCCACTGGACCTGGTGAACATCCTTTGAAAGGGATCTTAAGAAGGGTCCCAGCAGTGACAGGGACAACAGGAGAGATGTAGGAGAGAACAGCATGAAAAGCCAGAGGAAGGGTGTTGAAGGGGTGTGGGTCAGGACTCCAGAAAGGAGCCCAGGAATGAGACCAACAGGAGGGGCAAGCCTAAAATAGGGCAGGGAAGGGTGTGGCTGGGCAGGCAGGTGACAGTATTGTTCTAAGGTTCAGGGAAGCCAAGGGGAGTAGGCTCCTGGTCGTAGCAAGGCCTAACAGTCCAACGCCAGGGAAGCACAGCGCATGAAGGAGCCCCCAGAGATTCAAGAGAGGAGGCAGGCCAGAGAATGAAATCCAAGGGCCAGTCTTGGGCAGGAGGCTCAGGACAGTGGACAAGACTTTGGAGGGATGGCATGAGATCCGGCAGGGGGCAGGCAGGCACCTACCCCAGGGAGACTGCCAGGTGTCAGTTTTCCAGGTGCAGAACCAACTTTCCAGAGAGAGGAATGGGCTCAGGCAAGGGGCAGGACTCAATTTCCCATAAGGCACCGTGACCCAGATGAGAATCCAGGGACAGGGATTTGGCAAAAGAGGACAGGCAAGTGAAGGCGGCCAGGAGGAAGGCAATGGGAGGGCACAGCAGGGAGTCTCATTGGGTGCATGGGGAGACAAGATCCAGGACCCAAGCCGGTTGCCCAGGTAGGGGACCTATCCAACCAATTGTGATGAGTTACCCAAGGAGCAGGAGACCTGCAACTGGAAGGGGAATTGGAAGAAGGGCTGCACAAGGACAAGGAGACAGAGAAAAATTGCAGCAGGCACCTAAGGGTGCATGCTGGCAGTCCCTAGCAAGGGGTCCCTAGGTAAGACCCAACAGGAAGAGACTCCATGCTACACCAAATGACATGAGGAACACTGTCAGGGGCTCATGTGAGTGCCAGGCCCTGGGATTGAAGCACAAAAGGTCAGAGTTAGGGAGGGATGGGTTGGAGTCAGGGCAGCATGCAAGGTCAGAGGGCAGGGGAGGGAAGGGAGTGGATGTCTCAGGGATGAGTTGAAGCAAGTAGCATATTAAAATCCAAGCCTCAAGGTTCAAGCAGCAAAGGGGACTCAGGCAAGAGGCAGGGCTGTATTTCCCATAGGGAGCATTAAGCATGCAGAGGCCAGCCAATTTGGCTCCTCTGCCTAGGTGAGTAGATCCTTAGAGAGGGACGTGTACCAAAGAAGGATCAAAAGAGTCCACTGTGAGGGGAAGTTTTGGGGGTGTTCAGTTGGCAGCCTGTACCCATTTGAGGAGGCCAGGCTAGGGAGAAGCAGGGAAAGGAAAAGGTCCCGTCAGTGCCAGGATACCATAACACTAGTAAAATAGAGGGGAGGCACAGGATGGGGTTTATAAAAAGAGGCCTGAAACCAAGGGAAGGGAAAGGGTCCTCAAGAAGGGCTACCAGGGGCTCAAGCAAGGAGCTGTGCCCAGTAATGGAGAACCAAGTGTTAGCACCTAGGGCAGGGTGAATGGAAATTGAGATGGATGGGGAGGGGAGGGAGAGGAGAATTCTGAGCAGGTGGCACAGTGGGAGGGAGGCTTGAGGCCCAGGTCCACTGCAGGGTGTCAGGATTGGGTAGCAGGGCACAGGCTGAGGGAATCCAAAGGGCCCATACAAGGGGCAGGAGCACATTTTCCCAAACTCAACCGACAGGGCCACAAGGCCAGATCAAGTACCTGGCCTGATGAGCTTCCTGGGAAGGGGATCAGGAAAGTGGGCCTGGGAGAGACAGAAATGACATGTGTGCCAAAGGAGGGCACAGTCTCAAGGGCCGCAGGAAATGTCTGCATGGATTGGGGGCCTGGACCCCAGAAAGGTGCTAAGACCAGTATCCTAGAGGATGCCCCAGGACAGGGAAGAGTGGGAAGGGTGGGACCAGTAAGGCATGGCTGCACTAGGGTACTGCAGTACAGGGAAGTCAAAGGGAGGAGAGAAGCGCCCCCAGAGAGGGGGCCCTCAGACAAAGCCCAGCAAAGAAAGGAACAAGAAGGGCCACCAGAGGCTCAAGCAAGGAG
>NW_026009214.1:0-3405 GCF_001458135.2 Marmota marmota marmota | reverse complement strand
CGTTTTTTTTTTTTTTTTCCTAAAGGGCCCTTGGATATAGTTGTTTTTGCATGCTTAAGCTTAGGCCTCCTTTCACAAGGAACATACCAGAGTCCCTACAGAGAACTGATGGAGTGTGTGAAGTTTCAAGCAGCACAAACCTTGTTTGTTTTTCAGCTTTATTAACTTTCCCATATAGGTCAAAATGAAGTGAAATCTTAAAATACAAATTGTTCCTTACTGCAAACCTGTGAATGGAGAAGGCCTAAACCTGGGGAAGAGAGTAAATCTAGATAAAAGATAAATCCTGCCAAGTATCAAAGAATTTTGATGAAACTAACTCTAACCCTAACACTAGCTGTAACCCTAACCATTCCCCTAACTCTTACTTTTTTTGAAACCTTTGACCATAGAATTTGCAAACCTGGGCAGCCTAGTAGGGAAAGCTAAGGGATGAATGCTGTACAGTATCAAAGAAATCTCACCAAATAATTGATGGAGTATACCAGTACATGTATATGTCCCTGTTATCTCCTAAAGTATTTTTGGATAAAGTTGTTTTTACATGCTTCAGCTTAGCCTACTTTCACAAGAACAAACCAGAGATTGCTCACAGAGAATTGATGGAATAGGAAGTTTCAAGCAGCTAGCACCAAAGCTGTTTGATTTCCAGCTCCATTTCCTTTTACCTGTATAGGACAAAATGAACTGAAACTTTAAAATACAAACTGTTCCTTACAGAGAACCATTGAACCTAGGAGGTTCAAACATGTGGAGTATAGTAAGGAGGGGAGCAAAATGAATCCTGCCCAGTATCAAAGAAATTTGAACAAAACTAACTCTAACCCTAATACTAGCTCTAACAGTAGCCCTAACGCTAACCTTAACACAAACTCTAATCTGTTTTAAAAATGGTGATTCTAGTCCCAAAAATGGTAGACTAGTGGGGTAAGTTATCAGATTAATTCTATGCAGTATCAAAGAAATATGACCAAATAATTGGGGTGGTATTTCAGTTCATGCATATTTCTGTTTTCTGCTCTCGGGTAAAGTTGTTTTTGCCATCTTTATCTTAAGGTTACTTTCCCAAGGAACAAACAAATCGCTAGCCCTAAACACTAGCCCTAAACCTAGGCCTAAACCTAACAATAACCGTAGCACTAATCCTAGCCCTAATTTAGCCTAACCCTAAAGCTAATCCTAGCCCTAGCCCTAAGACTAAGTCTCATTCTCGTCCTAGCTCTAGTCCTAGTTCTAAACCTATTTCTTACCATAAACCAAAACTTAGCTCTATCCCTAGCCCCAACCCTAGCCCTAACCTTCACCCTAACCCTAAACATGGATCTAACCCTAACATTAAATGTAAACCTCACCATAACACTAGCTCTAACCCAAATGCTAATTGTTAAAAAGCCCAAACCCTACCCTAGCCCTAAAACAAACCGAGCCATAACCTTATCCCTAATCCTCAACCTAAACCAAACCCTAACCCTACACCTAGATCTAAACCTGGCTTTAATTTGAGCCCTAACCCTAACCCTAGAAATAACTCTGTCTCTGACTCGGACCCTAACACTAACCCTAGCTCTAAACATTGTCCTAATGCTAACCCTAAAACTAGCTCTAATTGGAAACCTTGTTCTTATGTTAGCCTAATGCTAACACAAATCCTAGCCCTAATCCGAGCCTTAACCCTAGTTTAAATCCTAACCCTAACCGTAGCCCTAAACCTAACCCTAACACAAACCCTAACCCTACCTCTAAAACTACACCTTACCCTAAGCCAAATCCTCAACATAATGCTTCCCTAGTGTAACCCTAATCCTTAGCCTACCCCAAACCCTAACTCTATTACTAGTCCTAATCCTAGCCCTCATTCTAGCTCCAACCCTAACCCAAACACAAACCCTTACCCTGACCCTTATTTTGACCCTAACACTAACCCTAGGTCTAAACCTGATGCCAACCCTAAATGGAACCCTAACTGTACCCCTACTGGTAACACTATACCTAAACCTAACTATAACACTAGCACTGGACCAAATCTAATCCTTAATAGAGTCATAAATCTAGCCCTAGCCCTAAAAAAACCTAGCACTAGCCCTAGCAATAACCCTTAAACTAATGCAAAGACTAACTCTATCGGTAGACCCAATGCTAGTCCTAATTCTGGCCCTAACCCTAAACCTAACTCTAACCCAAACAGTGATCCTTACCATAACCCAAACCCTAGCTCTAAACCTTATCCTAACCTAAAACCTAACCCTAACACTAGACTTATCCATAACCATAACCCTAAAACTAGTCATAAACATAATCCTAGCTCTTACATTACCCATAGCCCTAATGCTAGCCATAAACCTCCCAGAATACCTAGTCATTATCCTAGCCCTAAACTTAGCCCTAATTGTAACCCTAAATGTAACCCTAGACCTAACCCTAACCCTAAAACTTACCCTGGCCCTAACCCTAGCTCTAATGCTAACACTTACCCTAAACCTAAACCTAACATTAACCCTAGGCCTAACCCTATACTAGCCCTAATCCTAACCTTAACCCTAGCCCTAAACTTAGCTCTAACCCTATCCATTACTCTAAAGATAAGCCTAACTTGAATGCTAACCCTAGGCTTAACGCTAATCCTATCCATAACACTAACCTTTTTCATTACTCTAACCTAACTTGAACCCTAAACCTAACCCTATCCATTAGCCTAACCCTAACCCTAACACTAAATCAAGCCTTAACCCGAAACCTTAACCTAAACCGAACTCTACCCAGACTCTGACCTTAATAATATACCTAGCTCTAAACCTGACTTTTATCCTAAACCTAACCCTTACACTAGACAGAGCCACAACCTAACCCCAAAACTAACCCTAACTATATATCTAGACCTGACATTAGCCCTAGCCTTAAAACTAGCCCTAACCCTAATACAAATCCTCACCCTCATCCCAGCCTTAATTCTAACATGAACCCTAACATTAGCCCTACCCCTGATTTTAACCCTGCATTAGCTCTGAATCTAGCTATAACCCCATCCTTTTACCTAACTCTAATCCTAACCCTTACCCTAAACTAACCCTGACTCTAGCTCTAACCATAGGCCTAATCCTAACACTAACCCTAGCGCTAATCCTATCCCTAATTTAGCCCTAACCCTACCCCTAACCCTAGGCCTAAAACTAACTCTAACACTCGCCCTAGCCCTATTTCTAGTTTTAACACTATCAGTTACCATAACCCTAACACAAGCCCTAACCTTAGCCCTAATCCTAGCCCTAGACCAATCCATAGACCTAACCATAACTCTAAATCTAACCCTAAGCCTGAACCTCACCCAACCACTAGACCTAACACTATCATTAATCCTAAAACTAGCCCTAACCCTAGCCTTAGCCTTAAAACCAAACTGAGACATTT
>NW_026009213.1:0-3405 GCF_001458135.2 Marmota marmota marmota | reverse complement strand
TATATATATATATATCCTATATATATATATATATATCCTATATATATATATATCCTAATGACCCTACTTCTCCCCACTTCCACCAGTCATATTCCTGCTCATAATCTGTGTTCTCAGGAAGGTTCACCCCATTTTCAAGCAGTCACTCACCAAGCAAAAGCAGAGTCCTACTAGCAGGACAATACCCATTACAACTGCAGCCAGAGAAATAAGGATGATGGCCCAGGGCTGCAAATTGCCACTTGGTTTGACCACATTCATGGGCATGTGGCTCACACTAACTGTGTGTGTGCCCGTGAACACTGGGGCAGAGGAGGAAGATGATGCTCCAAGAGTGGATGCATCCATGCCAGAGGTATTTGGGTATGTTCCATTGCTGGTGGCAAAAGTCGTGGGGTTCCTTCCAGGAGCCATGGTAACAGAGATGGGGATGGTTGGTCTGGTCCTGGTGCCTGGGAAATAGGTCAAGCAAGATGATGCATTTATAATGGAGACACTTAAAGGGGGAGGTGGGGGTCCTTAGAGCAGAGGAGTCTAATCTAACATGGCTCTGGTGATGGGGTGATTTGAGAGAAGGTTGTGGGGAAGGAGAAATGATAGGAAGTAGTTCTCTGTAGCTGTGGTCTCCAGAATAGAAGTCAACATTTTAGAGACGAGGATGTACATATATTATACTGGAAAACAGTTGGAGACAATATGCAGATGAACATGAGCATGTTCCAACAAAACTTGATTTACCGAAACATTAGCTGGTGAGACTTGACCCATGAAGTTGTGGTTTGCCAAACTCTGGACAAGGGAACAATATGTGGAACATGAAGTGTGGTGTCACAGGTGTTAGGCTGGATAGAATAGGTTATACTTGGGATAGAAATGACAAAATTGTGATGGTTGTCGACAGAGTTGAGATGAGATTTATAGAGGCAGAAATGTAAGAATATAACTTGTGCTGGGGTGGAATTGGAGCGGGGATATTTGCAAAGATTGTTTCTGATTGGACTGAAAGGAGTGGACGCTAAACAAAGCAAGTGAGGACAGCATGGAAGAAAGGGGGATTCAAAAAGGGGAAATGACATTGACCTGCCATGCTGGCTTGGCTACAAGCTGAGGCAGAGACAGGTAAGAAGGTGGTGGTTGTCACTGGAATTGAAATGTTGGTGTTCACAGAAGGCATGGTGTTAGTACCTGATTCAGTTATCCTAATGGCAGAAGGAGTAGAAATAACTGTGCTCCTGATGGGCATCAAGGTGGTAAAAGGTCCAGAGACCCTGGTGAAGATGGTAGTGGCCTCAGAAGTAGTAGTAGAGCCTAAGTTGGGTGATGAGGACACAGCAAAGGCTTTGGTGACTTCAGAGACTGTGGTGGGTCCAGAAAGTGAGGTGGAAGGGTAGGTGTCCCCTGCTGTAGAGGAGAATGTGGTGGACCCAGAGGCTGGAAAGGATCCTGTGGAGTTCTCAAAGGCTGTGTTTGAGACAGTCGGGGTTTCAGAACCAGGCGTGCTGATTGTAGTGGACAGAGTAGAAGCAGACAAGTCTGGGGTGTGTTGAGAGACTGAGGAAGGAGCTATAGAGGATATAATGTTCTCCAGGCCTTAGGGAGAGACCATGGTGGTTGCAGATGCTGCTATGGACGACACAGGAGTCACAGGGTCTGTAGTGGAAGGCGTGCTACTACCAGACGCTGATGTGACCACAAATGCTGTGTTATAGACCAAGCTCGTCTGAGATCTTGTAGTGTAGGATATGGTGGTCTCAGAGCCTGTGGTGGACAAAGACTTTGCAGTGCTGTTAGATGCTGTGGTGGATGCCATAGAATTCTCAAAGGAACTGGTGGTCTCAGAGGCCCTACTGGAAGCTGTAGTAACATCAGAAGATATGGCAGACACGGGCATTTTTGAAGAGGATGTAATGGTTTCATAAGCTGTTGAGAAAGCTGCAGTAGTTTCAGAGGCTGAGGTGGAGGCCTTGGTGGGTGCGGAAGTTACCATTAAAGATGTGGTGATCTCAGAATCTTTAGTGGAGGCTACCGTGGTCACAGACTCTGCAATGGTCTCTGAGTTTTTTGTGGAAGCTACAGTGGTCTTAGAGCCTACAGTGTTTTCAGAGGTCTTGGTGAAAATAGTGGTAGGCACAGATGCTGTGGTGGTCTCAGCAGGTGTTGTGGTGACTGTGGAAGGCATAGACTCTTCAGGTGTCCCAGAGGCATTAGTGGAGACTATAGTGGTCTCTGAGGCTGTTGTAGATGTCAGGATGGTCCCAGAGGTCTGGATGGAGATTTTGGTGGTGTTAGCAATGGTAGTGGAAGGCTTGGTGGTCTCAGAGGCTGCTGTATTCTTAGAACCTGAGGTGAGTCTTGTGGGTGTCACAGAGTTTTGAGTGGAAACTGCAGGGACCTCAGAGGCTTCAGTAGCAGTCATAGTGTTCTCAGAGGCCACTGTAGTCTTGGGGCCTGAGATAGAGGCAGTGGTCGTCAGAGACCTTGTGGTGGAAGCTGAAACAACCTCAGAGGCTATGACAGAAGTTGTGATGGTATCAGAGGGTGTGGTGGAAACTGTGATAGGTGTCGATGTCATCATGGAGGCTGTAAGTACCGATGCTGTGGTAGAGAGTGAGGTGTCTGCAGATGTTTTAGTGGAAGCTGTAGAGGATTCAGAGCCTGGGGAGGTTTCAGAAAATGTGGTGGAGGTCAGGATGGGGACAGACATTGTTATGGAGGGTGTGGTGACCTTAGAGATTATACTGGAAGCTATTGTGGGCACAGATGCTGTGGTCGAAACCAAGGTGCTCCCAGAGGCTGTGGTGGAGCCCACTATGATCACAGACTCTGCAGTGGCCCCAGAGGCTGTAATAAAAGCTGTCATGGTCTCAGAGGCTGCGGTGGTGTGAGAGGCTGTGGGGCTGTGAGAGGCTGTAGTGGTGTGAGAGGCTGCGGGGGTTTGAGAGGCTGCGGTGGTATCAGAGGTTGTGGGGGTGTGAGAGGCTGTCATAGTATCAGAGGCTGTGGGGGAGTGAAAGGCTCTCGTGGTATGAGAGGCTGTGGTGGTATCAGAGGCTGTGCTCGGGGCTGCAGTTGTCACCAACATTGTGTTAGAAGACGTGATGATCTTTGGGGCTGTGCTGGAAGCTGTGGTAATCTCGGAGACCATGTTTCTCTCAGATATTGTGGCGGACATCACAGTGGTCACAGACGCTGTGGTGGAGAACATTGGGAGCTCAGAGTCTTTGGCCTTGGTTGTGGTGGTGTGAGAGGCTGTGGTGATATCAGAGGCTGCACGGGTGTGAGAGGCTGTGGTAGTGTGAGAGGTTGTAGTGGTATCAAAGGCTACAGGGGTGTGGGAGGCTGTGGTGGTATCAGAGGCTGTGGGGGAGTAAGAGGCTGTAGTGGTGTGAGAGGTTGTAGTGGCGA
>NW_026009212.1:0-3405 GCF_001458135.2 Marmota marmota marmota | reverse complement strand
TTGTATTTATTTCATATGTGGTGTTGAGGATTGAACCCAGGTCCTCGCACGTACTAGGCGAGCACTCTACCGCTGAGCCACAACCCCAGCTCAAGTCTAGGACTTTTTAAAGCAGCTTGTGGATCTCTCTACTCCTCCATGGTGATGATGTACTTCACTCTGGATACCTTTCTGTAGTTCTCAAGCACAGATTCCTACTGTGTCGACTTTGGTTTGTATGATCTGCCCCATCGTTACACTCTGCCTTCTCTTGCCCTCTGTATTGCTATTGCACATTTAGGAAGCTGGAGTTGCTGATGCCATTAGTCAGAGTTGGATACAGTGGGCTGTAAATCCCTATAGCATTCTTACACCTTTGCTCAGTTTATACACACCAAGTGCATTCAAGGTTATAGTGTCATGTTAGCTAATTTGGATTAGAGATACTAAACAAGATATTTGGGACAAATATTCAAGGTCACTTTGATTTCAGTCATTTAGAAATGTTCATTCAATATCTCATACTCTGTAGTAGTTGCTAGGAATAGAATATTTAAATATATTTTTAGTTGTAGATGGATACAATACCTTTATTTATTTATTTTTATGTGGTGCTAGGGATCGAACCCAGTGCATCACACATTCCAGGCAAGCGCTCTACCACTGAGCTACAACCCCATCCCTAGAATATTTTGAGAAGAAAAATGGACACAATGTTTGTCCTCAAGAATTTACTTCTACATTAAGAAGCGCCTCATTATAAAGAAAGTGATAATTGGTTAGTGGAATGTCTGTGCTATTACTTGGGATTCACTCTTGCACGTGACTACTTTGATTTGGGGGGAGAGTGGAAGTTTAGTGGTGTTCTGATTCAAAGCCTTAAAGCAATAAGAAAAACCTTCATGGTGACTTTATGTTTATCTGGAAGAAGAAACAAAGAGCTAAAATAATACTTTTTTTTGGAAAGCAAAGGTGAGATTTTTAACACAATGCAATACTAAACATTAAAATGCCATCGTTTAAAGTAATACTTAAAAGTATTTAGCTACAATTATTCAGTAGTACTAGGACAAACATTAAAAATACAAACAGCAAAGTTAGATTTGTAATTTACGTATGTAAATTCATTACAGATGAATTAAAAGTATAAAAAGTGAACATATGTTTTTTAAAAAATCACACTGAAGAACATGTAGGTAACTCTGATTTGAGTGAAGCAGAGAAGAACTTTCTAAATGAAAAGCAGAGGAAGAATTTGTAAAGAAAAACTTTCTGCAGACTATAACATAAAAATATAAAACATAGATGTCAATAATACTATGTAGATTAAAAGATGAATAGCCAAATTTGGAAAGAATATTTGCAATATATAGGGTGAGAGGTTACTATGTGTAATGTATACAGAATGCTGAGAAATCAACATGCTATAAAAATGGGCAGAGAACATGAACAAGCAATTAAAAAATAAATCTACATGTTCAATATATTTGCAAAAACTACTTATCTTCAAGTAGTCAAGGAAGTAAAGCCTAAATATCATTTTGGACTCATATTGGCAAAAAATTTACTTAAATGTTATACCTGGACTTCTTGGGGATTAAGTGAAATAAAGACAGTTGGCGAAGTATATATTACAATAGCCTTTGAAGCAGGCAATTTCATAGAAGCTTTGACCAGATAATTTCATTTCCAGGAATTTGTCTGATAGTTCTTAATTGCAGTATTATACAACAAGAAAAATTGATGGCACATCTAATAATTGTGTTATGATGGACATTTGGTGGCCTGGGGTTGTAGCTCGGTAGTAGAGCACTTGCCTTGCACATGTGAAGCACTGGGTTGAATCCTCAGCACCACATATGCATGCATGCATACATACGTACATACATACATACATACATAAAGATGGATATGAGATCTTGGTTCTTGTTGCCTGGTTTATTCTGGGTTATGTCAGTTTTAAAAAGATGGGAAAAGAGCAAATCTAACACCTTTTTATTCAGATAAGGTTACCTAGAAAGGGAAGAGATGTACATGGCAAAGTAAGACTTCTCAACTATAAGCTATAAGGAACAGCCACTTGAGGCTAACCACATATAGTGTAAAGAGAGAAATGAGGTATATTCTGTATCCACATTGAAATCCATGCCTAGACTGTTTGTTAAATAACAAGGTCAGTTTGAATGCTGGGATGCTTACTTGCTTGTTTTGTGGTCATATGGACAGAAGCTTTGCTGGTCAGCTTTTTTTTTTTTTTAATTGGTTGTTCAAAACATTACAAAGCTCATGACATATCATCTTCCATACATTTGATTCAAGTGGGTTAGCTTTGAGCAATCCTGTCTCAAGAGACCAAGTGGGACTTGGTCAGTATTAAGTCAGGTGTTTGTATTGTTTGAGTTGAATTATGTTCCCTTGGTGTAAACCTTCCTTCGGTGTATGTCTATCTCTCCTTCCTGCAGTTGGAGAAAGGGTCCTTTGTATTCTCACACAGAATCCTTTTCCTATATTGTTTGTTCTCTTTTGCAAGGTTCCCATGACACCTGAAGTCCATCAGTCAACATTTGAACAGCTTTCCATTTTACTTTTTCTAGATCAAAACTTTGGACTGATGATTGGACAAACACCATGGCAGACTGATCAGGGGGGCCAGGGAGGGGGAACTTTACTCCAAGGGTTCCTGCAACAGAGCCAGTTACTGGCAAGTTCCAGGACTTCCTGGTATGACAAGTTAGTTGTCTCTGAAGCCCTCTGTGCCTAGAAACCCCATAACTTCTGGAAAGTTCCTTTGCTGCAGTTGCTTCTGTTCTTGGGGGCTGCCAGATACTCACCTGTGAAATGATATGTGACATAGAGCCAACCAATTACATTTTCTGGGTTAAAGAGTTTCCACCTTCTGCTTGTGCGAGCATTTTTGCCCTTATCAACTAATTGCCAGACGGAAGCTTAATACATTTTGGGGGCAGAGATGCAAGCTAATCAGTACCGGAGTGATGAAGCAGCTCTATTTTCTAAGCTTCTTCCTTTAGTCTTTAGATTCAAGAGAATGATTCCCTGTCTGATGGGAAATTATCTTGTACCGTGCTGTAATTATGATCTGCAAAACTTGTCTCAGGAACTTCATTGCGGATGTAGGCAGTTGTGACGAGATGTTTTATGCTGAGTGCAGATATCTGAGTGAATGTCCAGGACATGGCCCAATACCCCCATGAAACAGAAATGGTTCAGAAGTGCATCCAACTTTTGTGAAGCCAAAGCATTTGGGTCACATATACCCAGCACTTCAGCAGACTCCCAGTTCAGCATGTAGACCACCTAGTATGAGAGCCAAAACACCCACTTTAGAAGACTCCTATTAGCTTCAAGTTATTCCTGGCAATATCCCAATCTATCCCTCAGATCTCAAGTCTTGTCTTTTAAAGATCA
>NW_026009211.1:0-3405 GCF_001458135.2 Marmota marmota marmota | reverse complement strand
AACCGGGGGGTGACGAATAACTTGTGTACGTTGATACAGCAGGAGTAGGAGCCGTTTATTGCAGGACAGGAGCAGTATTTATACATTCCACACAGCTTATCTAATTAGCATAAACTAGATACATCAGTCAACCAATAAGGAATTTCCACACTTAATGGCTCGGTTTTGTTACTTCTCAAACCACTCCCTCTGACATTTTGCCAGGCACCATCCAGACTTGTTTACGAACTTTAACATTCCCCTGGCAAAATGCCAGGTGTTATTTTGACTTGTTTACAGACTCTAACACCAAGGCATCCGCCAGTGGTGGGCGGGTTGCAGGACAGACCTCTGGGTGTCATTGTAGATTTGCCACCAGCAACCTCAGGGACACTTACAAGTGTCACGACAGTGAAGACCTTGACAACCACAAGCAGAGCCCAAGGTGCACTGTCCACCAGCCTGGCCACAGAGAGTGCCACCCCTGATCCCAGGAGCCAGGACCTCTACCATGGCCAGGGCCCAGGGTAAGTGTCCTGTCCCTGACTGGGGTCTTCTCCACGGGGGCTGTGTGGTCACTCGGGGGAGGGTGTCACACCCTTGCTGGCCCAGGCCTGCTGACCCTTGGCCCCAGGCCCAGGTTGGAAGCTGCACTCTGTGTAACCTGGTTTGGGTCACTGAGGCCACCACACTGGACCTGCCCCAGGCTTCAAGGGAGGCTCAGACCAAGGAGGGGCTGGCAGAGGGGAGGCAAGTGTCCAACAATGAGTGCTGGGGCTGTCCTGCCGGATGCCCAGAGCCCCACACACTGTCGTCCGTGGCTCCTCACGATGACCCCAACTTGGTCCCATGCACATCTCACAGACTGCAAGGAGAGGTTGTGTCACCTGTCACATGGGCACAGGTGTGGGGCTGGGCTGGGCCTGCATGACCCCACAGTCTGGGGGTCTCCCCTCTAATTTGAGTGGGTCTCTATCTGGGGGTGTCGTCAACCTCACAGAGAATCTGAGCACATCTGTGGACTCCTCAGAAAAATGAGAGCAGGCACAGGCCATTTCTGGGGGTCATGGCCTCCCCACTCTGACCTCACCCAGGGGGCAGTTGGCTCCTCGTGCTGACCACTGCAGTCCATGCAGTCCCACAGGTTAAGGGCTCTGAACCCAGGACCCCACACGAAGACACCAGCTGCACTTTGGGGCAGCCCAGGTCCCAGCACGTCTGACTAACTGGCTGCAAACGTGGGGCTCCCGTGGCCCCTGGGGGTCCGTGATTCATAGACTCAGAGCTCTGCAAAATAATACGTAAGAATACGTCCATTCCCTCCCTATAAAGGCAAGGTGGAGGAGAGCGTGCTCTTGGTGATTCCAGGATACAGAACAGGGTGTCTGTGTGCGCACAGGCCTTTGTGAAAGCAGGCTTCTGGTGTGTGTGTGTGCGTGTGTGTGTGTGTCTGTGCATGCAGACACCTGTGTGTGCACACACAGCACACCTATGTTGTTCCAGTGTCTCCGTGGACCCCACTGTAACAGTCCAGGTCTAGAACCTTCCAGGAGTGGGGTGGGACTGGCTGTTGGGTCCCTGGCTTTTTGTTGACTTCCTGATCAGGTGAGGGTCATGTCCTCTCCAAAGGAGACCCGTGTCTCACCTGGGCCTGTCTCCACCCTCCCTCTGGGACGGGACCCTCACAGCATTTGCTTCCCCTATAGAAGGGCACCTTCACTTGGGTCACCTACCCCCTCTCCACTGTGGATGGTCTCTGGGACACTAGCTCCTCCATGATGGTCCTGGGGTCCTTCTAAAAAGGACCCATACCACTGTGCAGGCTTCCTGACTCCTAAGAGGACTCTGCTCCTAGTGGACCTGGTGGTCCTGGGTCACAGCATCCCTTGTGGCGCCACAGACCATCTCTGCTGTCATTTGAAGTCACTCTGTCCGTATCCCTGCCCAGGGCCCTGCGTCTCTGGTTTCCCTGTGTCAGTCTCTACACAGTAGGCCTCACTGTGATTGTCCCCAGGAGGGAGGGGGAGCAGGAGGAGAGGGCGGTGCATGGACTGGCCCTGCTGCGGGGTCCTCCCAGGAGCCCCCACCCTCCTCTGGAACGCAGCCCTCCCAGTGGAGTGCTCCTGCCACAGTGCACCTGGAGATGGGCGAGGTGAATCCCTGCTCAGGCCCAGCTGTGGCCACGAGACTGCTGGATGCAGGACGTCTGTCCAGCAGGCTCCGAGTGACCTGGCCTGGGGGAGTCAGAACAAACCAGGGGCAGAGTGTGCTGACCTGTGCCTCCTCCTCAGCCCTGACCACAGCCTCCAGCCCTGAGAGCCCCACAAGCACCCAGAGGCCTCCCATGTCGATGCCAACTCCCACCTGGGCCCTCACGACCAGAGAGGACACCCCCAGTCCCCACCCACAGCCTGGGTAAAGCCTGTACTCAGGGCTGCCTCTGGGTGGTGAGTGGTGTTGAGGGGCCTGGGGGGCACTTGGGTCTCCCTCTTTTGGGTCCCGCCTGCATTCACCAATCCCACCCTTCACCACTAAGTGCTAGGTGTCTTCTTCACCCTGGGACACAGTGGCCACCACCCAGACAGTCGTGCGTGGCCTGCACTGTTCTGTGGTGGTTCAGGAGTGAACAGGTCAGCACAGTCGGTCTAGACACAGCAAGGGGGGCTGGGCAGACTGGTCCTGGGTGGGGGTGAGAGTGGAGGGGGTGGGTGATGTGTCACGGGACGATCAGGGGAGGCCTTGCTGACCAGGGCCATGTGAGTGGAGCCTGCAGGGTTGGGGACAGGCACCTGGGATCTGGAGAGAGCGGCCCAGGCAGAGGGAAGAGAGAGCACAAATGTCCTGCCCAAGGGCCCCAGGACCTGCTGGGCAGGGAGCAGGTGCTTGGTGGCCATGGCACTCTCTGCCCTCTGCCTCCCTCCCCGCGCCTGGTCACAAGTGTCAGCCTGTTTTCCTGACCGGGTCCTCTGAGGCAGGTGGGGCTGAGCTGGGGCTGGGTCATTCCGTCAGCAGCCGGAGTCCACAGCTCATGCGGCCTGTACAGAGACGGCCGTGGCCACTTGTTGTGGGTGAACACACAGTCCCCTCTCCCTGGAAGGTGGAAATGCCGACACATGGCAGGTTGCAGACCCCCACACCCAGGGGGTAACCCCCAGATGTGGCAGGGGAGGTAGAAATCCCTCCCTGGTCCCGGGTCCCTGCTAGACGCCTGGGCTCCCCTCACATCTTTCCTGTGGCCATGCCCTTCCTACATGCTGAGTCCAGGGCCCTTCTTGGGGTGTCTAGTGGGGACTGAGATGTTTAATGTGGGACTGCCTTGGTCAGGGTTGGTCTTCATGGGGACTCCAGGGGACAGGACCAGGGTGTAAGGGACAGAGGCAAAGTGCAGGGCAGGAGACAGCTCACGGTTCCCATGTCCCCCGCAGG
>NW_026009210.1:0-3405 GCF_001458135.2 Marmota marmota marmota | reverse complement strand
TATATAGTGCTTCACTTTGATTCAATAGTCTTTTCACTACTATACAACTATGCCTGCAATCCATCTGATTGAATCTATTCTAATATTTTATTATATTAATTAAAAGAAATCTATTTTTGTACTAGTTCTGATTTATGCTTGCTCCTCTTAGTCCCTCTTCTCTCTCTCACATTAGCTGCTATTGCCTCAATTACCCCCAATCATTCTTTTCTTCGTTTTAACTTGATTTATATTGTTTTTTGTATCCTTAACTTTTTCATTTTTCTACTTTATTATTATTTTTCTTATTTACACATGACAGTAGAATCAATTTTGATAATATTATACAAGAATGGAATATAACTGTATAATTGTGTTTAGGACCCCACTCTTGTGCATGGACACAATGGGGGGATTCACTTAGATATTTTCATATGTGTACATATGAAGATTGAGTTAAATTATTCTAAACTTTCCTATTCCTATTCCCCTGTCCCTCCATGTGTTCCCCTTTGTAAAATCTATATAACTACTCTTCTTCCCCTCCACACTTTATATTTAGCTGTCAGAAATCAGGAAAAACTTTTGATTTGGGGGAAATTGGCTTACTTAACATGATAGTCTCCAGATCCACCCATTTACTGGCAAATGCCACAAAGTTATTCTTCTTTATGGCTGTGTGTGTGTGTGTATGTGTATCACAATTTCTTTATACATTCATCTGTTGATGGGCATCTAGAGTGGTTCCATAGCTTTGCTGTTGTGAATCATGCTGCTATAAATGTTGATGTAGCTGCATCACTGTAGTATGCTGATTTTAAGTCTTTTAGATATATGCTGAGGAGTGGGATACCTGGGTCAAATGATGGCTTCATTTCAAGTTTTTTGAGGACTGTCCATAAGGCTTTCCATAGTGGTTGCACCAATTTGTTGCCCCATCAACAATGTATAAGCGCTCCCTTTTCCCCACATCCCTGCTAACATTCGTTGTTACTTTGAGATTGACTTACTTCACTTAGCATGATATTCTCTAACTATGTTCATTTACCTGCAAATGCCATAATTTCATTCTTCCTTAAGGCTGAGTAATAGTCTTTTGTGTATATATACCACAGCATTTTTATATTCATTCATCTATTGAAGGGCATCTACATTGGTTCCACTGTTTAGCTATTGTGAATTGAACCATTATAAACGTGGATGTGGCTGCATCACTGTAGTATGCTGATTTTAAGCTCTTTGGGTATAGACTTAAGACTGGGATAGGTGAGTCAAATGGTGGTTCCATTCCAAGTTTTCTAAGGAATCTCCATACTGCTTTCCATAGTGTTTACACCAATTTACAGTCCCACCAGAAATGTATGAGTGTGCCTTTTCCCCCACATCCTCACCAATGCATATTATTGCTTGTATTCTTTATAATTGACATTCTGACTGGAGTGAGATAAAATCTTTGAGTAGTTTTGGTTTGCATTTCTCTAATTGCTAGAGATGTTGAACATTTTTCATATATTTTTGATGAATTGTATAAATAATTCTATGAATTATTTGATCAGTTCATAGCACATTTATTGGTTTTATTCTTTGTTTTTTTGGTCTTTTCTCACTCTTAATTGTTTCTCTTGCTGTGAGAAACATTTTAGTTTGATGACATCTCATCTATTGATTTTGTTGTTGTTGTTGTTGTTGTTTTATTTCTTGGGCTTTAGGAGTCTTGCTAAGGAATTCAGTTCCTGATACAATATGTCAAAGTGTTGGACTCGCATTTTCTTCTAGTATATGCAGGATCTCTGGTCTAATTCGTAGTTTTTTTTTTCCACTTAGAGTTGATTTTGTGCAGGGTGAGAGATAGTGGTAAACTTTCATTCTATTACATATAGCTTTCCTGTTTTCCGGCACCATTTATTGAAGAAGATTTATTTCTCTACTGTATTATTATGAAGCCTTTTTCTAATATGAGGTAACTGTACTTATGTGGGGTTGTCTCTGTGTCTTCTATTCTGTCCCATTGGTCTGTTTATTTATTTATTTATTTATTTATTTATTTATTTTTGAGATGGCACCAGGAATTGAACTCAGGGGCACTCATCCACTGAGCCACATACCCAACACTATTTTGTAATTTATTTAGATACAGGGTCTCACTGAGTGGATTAGCACCTCATTTTTGTTGAGGCTGGCTTTGAACTTGTGATTCTCCTGCATCAGTCTCCTGAGCCACTGGGATTACAGGCATGCACCACCATGCTGTTGTGCACTGTTATGCATATTGTGCCAATAACATCCTGTTTTTGTCACTGTAGGTCTTTTGTATAATTTGAGATTTGGTATTGTGATTCCTCCTGTTTCATTTTTACTAAAGAATGTTTTAGGTAGTCAGAGTCTTTTATATTTCCAAATGAATTTCATGACTGAATTTTTAATGTCTATCAAGAATGCCATTGGAATTTTGATGAGAATTTTGCCAATTTTTTTTCCTCTTCCCCTCTTTTTCCATAGAGAATGTAATAGTAATTTTACTTTCTTTAAATACTCTTTTTTTCACCTCTTCCAAAACATTTGCAAAATTTTGTTCCTGGATTCTTGTAACTGTGGAGATTATTAGCAACATGCTCTGTGTTTCCTAAGGTTGATTACTACATGATACTTCTCTAAAGTTATTGAATTAAGGAGGGTTTAATATTTTCATTCAAAGTGCTGCTGATACTGGAAATAACAGAGAGGACACATGTTGAGTGCAAATAAATGCCTAGATGTTAATCCATTCCAAGGCTCTTAAGAAAATGAAGCTCACTAAATAGTCCCTAATAGTCCCTTTAAATAAAATAGAAGTGATAATCACCCCAATAGATAGGTAGACATGATCAATATGTAAAACCCAGAGGAAAAAACCACTCCAAACAACCTACAGTGATTCAGCAACTGATTCTATTGACACCAACATAAGGAAATTGGGAGTAAGAATTTAGTAAATAATTAAAATATTCAATGAACTGGAAAAAGTGTAAGCAATAAACTTACAGAATACAGAAATTGAACAACCATTTCAATAGACTGCTAACATTATAACTAATTGGTAAAGCTGGATTTTATTCTATAAGATATGGATGCTCAATTTTATATGTTTTAGTCAATATAGTGCTAGAATTCCTTGCATTGTAATCAGATATGAGAAGTAAAAAGGGCATCCAATTGAAAAAGAAGAATTCACTGTCACCATTTGTGGGTTACATGATCTTAAATATAGAACTCACCCCCCCAAAAAAAAAATACAAAACAGCATTAGAATTAATCAATTTCCAAATATGTAATTAATATAGCAAATTCACAATAGCTAAACTATGGAACCACCTTGATGCCCATCTATAGATGAAGGGATGAAGAAATGTGAAAATATATATATATATACACACACACACAAAGGAA
>NW_026009209.1:0-3405 GCF_001458135.2 Marmota marmota marmota | reverse complement strand
GGGGGAGAGAGAGGGGGAGGGGGGAGAGAGAGAGAGAGCGAGAGAGCAAGTGAGCAAGAGCGAGGGAGATAATGGACAGATATAGTCCAAGCCATGACCCCAGTGACCTACTTCTTCCACCCATGTGCCACCTGCCTACAGTTACCACCCAATCAGTTCATTCAAACTAGGATGGACTGATTAGGTTAAAACTCTGGTTAATCATTACACCTTTGAATATTCTAGCATCAACAGAGGAGCTTTGTGGCAATACCTCATATCCAAACCATAATAGCATGTCATTTCTGTAAGGAAGTTTTACTAGTAGAATACAAAACCTGAGGGCTGGGGTGGTGGCTCAAGTGGTAAAGCGCTCACCTAGTACGTGTGAAGCACTGGGTTTGAATCTCAGCACCGCACAAAAATAAAATAAAAGTATTGTGTCCACCTGAGACTGAAAAATAAATATTAAAAAAAGAATACAACACTTGAAAATAGCACGTGCATTGTGGTGGATGAATTCCAGATAGTTAGGAACTTACATTTGCATAGATATTTTTATATATATTGACCAAGAACAGATTATACTTTCTGACTATATCTACTTGCCATGTGCATGCTGAAAACAAGAAAAGGATATTTATCCCGAGTGGAGGAGTTCTTGGGAATGCCAAGCAAAATATACCAGCCAACCAAACAATAGACCGAAGCCACCCAGATTCCAAGGGCAAGGTGATTCACTTATGTTTCACAAAGACGGAACACAAAAGGTCAACTGCAACTCAGATCTCTGATATTGGGTAAGGGCCAATTAATATTTTGAGCCTTAAATCCAAAGGATTAACAAAGATCATTTACAGTAACAGAAGCAGTGCCAATAAAATAAACAGAAATGTAAATTAATATGGGATTAAATGAGACTAAAAACTAGCTGACATGAATGGAAAAACCTCTAGTGAGTTCTGTAGGCGAGGACTCAGCCAGAAAGATGCCATTAGCCTGGCACTTTCCAGTAACTGAAAAATCAGTAACAGCTTTAATTAAGCACTGTGAGAAATGTGGGCCTGCCACAGTCATTCAACCAGTATCTGTCCCTCAGGAGACATTCTGATTATGAGTTTACAATCTCAAAGTCAAAATGATCAATTAAAGCCACTCTTAAGGGATTGCTTAACTATATTTACCCTGGTTTCCAAATTTTGATCTTGGTTATATGGTAACTCATGAAACTGACTGGATATAGCAGGTGAAGATAGACTGTAGATAAGAAATATCACTCTTTCTTACTTTTTTTATTTCTAATTCTAGGACTGAGACTCCTGCGAATCTCAGGAGCAGCAGTTACAACTGAATATGTTGTGAAATATGGAGTGTCACCTGTGAGTAATTCCTCTTGATGATATGTATGCTGATGCACAAGACAACAATATTCTAAAACATAACAATTTTTTTTTTGGCTTAGTGGAAAATCAGACTGTTTTCTCATATAAAATCTTCTGGAAATTTAAAACCTTTCTGTTGTCACCCATCCATTATCTCTCTTGGAAACACAGGATGCTTCCTCAGTTAGGATTTCCAAGATGCTGTCAAAGGCACTTTTAATGCTCATTTGACCACCAGATGGCTGCTACTCAAGCAAGAGGAAGATTTAGAGAATGTGTTATAAAGGTTGGCATTGAAGGGCAGAGGGAAAATGATTCACAGGGAAACGTGTGATGAGTGGAACTGACATGAGGATTACTCTCAAGTCCTTTAGCAATGGACTTCTCTCAAGTCAGTAGTTTCTGCACCCCATAAGCTGCTAACAAGGGCACTTGCCCTACGGGGCTCTTTGTGCCTGAAGAAGCAAACCTATGCACGGATTAAGAATAATACCTCTTGGAAGGATGTCACTGTAGGCTCCTGTCACTCTGGCTGCTCCAGACTTTAGGAGAAAGCATTAGTATCCAAGGTGCTTAAAATTAAAATTCAGGGCAGATGATGGCTAATGTCAGACTGCACCCAGCTTTTGCTGTTAGGAGAGTGACAGATACGGACTATACTTTGATGAATTGGTCACACTAAAGGAACTAACCTGCCAGGAAGCCTGCACAGGGCTCTGTGCTTGTGGGGATTGTTAATCAGTGCTGCTCCCACAAGGAGACATTTTCAAGGCCCTTAAATTTTAAATTACCTCCCCTGTAGTACTCTCAGACTAAGAAATTAGCACAAAATGTTTGAGGAAATAAAAAGAAATGTTTTACCCAGAATATATAAGGAATGCTTAAAACTTATTAACACAGAGATAAATGACCCAATTTTAAAATGGGCAAAATATTTGACAACGGATTTGATTAGCTATTTCCCCAATGAAGATATAAAAAGAGTTAAAAGGCATATGGAAAGATCTTCAACATCATTAGCCATCTGAGAAATGGAAATCAAAACCACATTGAGGGGCTGGGGATGTAGCTCAGTTGTAGAGTGCTTGCCTCGCATGTGCAAGGCCCTGGGTTCAATCTCTAGGACTGCAAAAAACAAAACAAAACAAAACCACATTGAGAAACCAATTCACTCTCATTAGAATGGCTATAACTAAAAGGACAGATGTGAAGCGATTGGAACACTCAGACATTGCTGGTGGGAATGTAAAAAGGAAAAGAGTGGGGAATTTTTTTTTAACAAAGTAAAATGTAGGACTGCCTCAAAATTCAGCAATTCTACTCCTAAATATCTACACAAGAGAAATAAAGCCAAATATTCACACACAAAGACTCATGTACATGAACACTTAAGTAGTGGAAAAAATAGAAATATCCATTATCTGATGAGCAGATAAGCAAAACGTAGTCCATTCATACAGTGTAATATTATTCATCCATGAAGAGAAACAAAATACTAAATCATGCTACAAGTATAGAGCATGTTGCAAGGATCATGGGGTTTAGAAAACTGGTGCAAATTGCCCAGACCACAAACATACTGAATACACAGCAAATAGATTGCAAGGCAGTCAGGTCTGCAAGGAGTTATCATGGTTTGGATCCAGAGACTGAGGAACTGATGGTTCAAAGACTTCACCTTCCACCATGATGAGACCCACATGAATAAGTGGAAGGGAGACTGCACATATGTTTATAGGATTGCAGATTGGTAGGTGGGCAGAAAAGAAGGGAAGGGAGGAATCTTTGATACCTACCAGAATATTTTACTATTAAATGTAGTTGTCTGGTTAAAGGTATTATACCTTTTAAAAAATACAAATACCCCTGAAGAAATGTTGCATTGGCTCCTCAGTCAGATGCTAGCATGGCCAACTCCATCAGACCCATTCCACAATGCAGGTTTTTATTGGAGAAGAATGAGGGGGCCACGGGGATGATGGTGTAGAGAAAGTAGACAAGATCAAGATCAAATATAGTAAATCTAGACATTGATTCATGGCTG
>NW_026009208.1:0-3406 GCF_001458135.2 Marmota marmota marmota | reverse complement strand
TTTTTTTTTTTTTTTTTTTTTGAGACAGGGTCTCGCCAAGTTGCGAAAGTTGCTGAGGCTGGCCTCAAACTTGCAATCTTCCTGTCTCAGCCTCCCAAGTTCTGGGATTACAGGTGTGCACCATCACACTCAATTTATGTCTAAATTTTTTTTCAAAACAATTCCATAGAAAATGAGAGGGGAGGCAGGGAGTATGGAAAGTAGGAATGGACACATGTTGATATTTGTTGGAACTAGGTGATGGTATATGTGAGTTCATTATACTAGTCTCTTTACATTTATATATATTTGGAAATTTTTATAATAAGAAGTTAAAACATATACATACACACACACACACACACACACACACACACAGCTCTGAGATGTCCCTTCCTCCCCTGCCACCACCATCAGGGCTCTCCCAGACCACTGCAATGGCCTCCTCCTCCTCCCTGGCATCCCTGTTTCTATCCTCCCCTAACAGCTTATTTCCAGGTAGCAGCCAGAGGGAGCTTATTAAATCCAAGGTCAGACCAAGTCCCTCCTCTACTCACAACCCTCCTGTGGCTCCCACTCTCACTATAAAAGCCTAAGTCCTCACTGTGGCCCACAAAACCTTGTCCAATCTATCCCCAGCCACCTCTCTTAACCTTAACTCCCACCATTCTGCCCCCCACTCACTCTGCTCCCTCCACAATAGCCTCCCCTGTCCCTCACACATTAGTCATGGCCCCACTTCAGGAACTTTGTACTTGCCTGGAATGCTCATCTAGTTATCCCCATGGCTCACTCTCTCATCTTTAGATCTTCTCTCAAATCTCAATCTTTGCTAAGTCCTTCCCAGTCCACCTGATCTAAAGCTGTAAACATCCATATCTCTCTCTGTGTCTCTCTCTCCTTCTCTCCCTCTCCCTTCAGTTTTTCCCTTAGTATTCATCTTCATATAACAATATGCTATGTATTTTAACTATTATTTTATTGTATCTCACCTAACATGTAAGCCCCATGCAAACAGCATTTTTGTTTACCACTGTGTTTCCAGTGTCTAAACACAGAAAGCACCCCTAAATATTTGCCAAATTAACGACTGAAATTTCCCTAAGCCCAGGTAAATCACTGATTCTCCCCCTCCCTATCAGCTTCTGGTTTTTGCAAACTCCCTCTGACCTAGAATGAACCCAGAGTTCATTCTTGGCTCCACTACCTAGTCCAGCTGAGGTTACACTTTAGGCTGTCTACCCCCAGGATGCAAGGGCCTGCTTACCTGAAGGGTCATCTGGGGCCATGGACGGAGAGGGGTAGGGGCCACCAAGGGGCCCAGTGACTCCTGGACATCAAGATGTTCTGCTTAAGAGAAGAGAAGGAAAGTGTTGGAGCAAGACAGGTGTAAAAGCATGTCTTATTTTATTAAGAAAATCTACGAGTGTGGCCAACTGGCAGTTTGTCTCTGAAGCTTTCTGTGGCAGTCTAAGGCAGAGGGTACAGCTTCATTTTTATAGAAAGAAAAAGGGTAGGAAGAACGAAATGACAGGAGCTTGGGATGTGGCTCAGTGGTAGATCACTTACCTAGCATGCACAAAGCCCTGGGTTCAATCCCCAGTGCTACAAATAATAATAATAATAATTAGTAGTAGAAGTAGTAGTATTTAATATTATTGTTGCTTCACCAGGTGTGTCAGCACACACCTGTAATCCCAGTGACTCAGGATCCTGAGCCAGGAGGATTGTAAATTCAAGATCAGCCTCAGCAATTTAACAAGTTCAAAATAAAAAATGGCTGGGGATGTAGCTTAAGCTTTTTTATTTTGAGCTTGTTAAATTGCTGTAAAGCACCCTTGGAAGAAGGAAAAGAAAAAAAGAAGGGGCTAGAAGGCCTGAAGGTAGAGCACTTTATGTACAAGTCCCTAGGTTCAAATCCCTAGTACTGCAAACAAGCAAAAACAAATGAGTTATAAAAAGGGACTAGAACTGCAAAGCTTGCCAGGTGCTTACCCATGGCAGGGGTATTATCATCCATGTTCTTCATCCTCAGCTCCTCTTCATGAGGCCTGTGGGGCAGAGGAGAGAGCACATAGATCTCACGCCCTGAGAGACCAGTTCTGCCACCCGTGGGTACCTTCTGCACCTCTGTGGTGGCCTATCCTCACCTGACAGCTGCTACTTTCTGCTGAAAAGTCCTACACGCTTATGGAAATTTTGCAAAATACAGGAAAGTATAAATATACAGGAAACAAAGCAATCACACACATCAGATAGAGGCTACCACTATTACCATTATGGAAAATTTCATTCCAGACATTCTCTGAAACTGTTTAGATTCTACATACTTTTACAGCTGGATTTGATGATTTATCAGTAAGAAACATTACAGGATTTTGCAAACATTGAAAATGGCTGCTTAATAGTCATATCTTATGGCTTGTTATAATTTCCATAGCTATTCCCTTTCTGCTGAGCAAGTAGGTTGTTTCCTTTACTTTTGGGTCAAAAGCAGACTTCAGCAAACAGTCTTGTGCACAGCTTCAACATGTTTGGTTCACTATGCATAGTGGAGCTTGCCCATAATCCCAGCAACTTGGGAAGCTGAGAGAGAAGGATCACAAGCTCAAGGCCAGCCTCAACAACTTAGTAAGAACCTATCTCAAAGTAAAAAATAATAATAAAAAGGGCCAGGGATGCAACTCAGAGGTACAGTATCACTGGGTTTAATCCCACAATAAGAAAAAAACTGGATCATTTATTTATGGTCCATTCCTGTCTGGGGACAAAGCCATCTTCTCCAAGAAAGGGCAGAGGGAAAAGACTTTGGGACACAGGAGTCAACAGGGGGAAGAAAGAAAAAGTAAATGGAGAATGGGAAAGGGGTCAGAAAGGCCTGGGTCCCTTCACTAGCCCTTGCCCATGCCCAGATCAGCCTGCCATATCATGTCACCTTCTCACTTGTAACATAAGCCAGGATATGCACATCAAGCACAGGGAAATGAAGAGGAATGAGAATGGAAAGCCATATATCAGGACCTGGCACACAGCAGGGCTAAATCAATAGGAAGTGGCTATTGCTCCCTTGCCAGCTAAGTCTGACTTAAGTGACATAAACCAAGTATATTTCAACCAGATACCTCCCTTGCCAGGGTTGGTGTCTCATGATGAAGAAATCACTATTCTTACTTTCTTACGAGTATCAAATGTGTACAGATAAGGTGAATGAAGGAAGCACTGATTACAGTTTCAGAGACCTGAGGGAAGCTTAGACTTTTCTTCCTGAGAGGCAATGGGGTGATACTGACATTCCTAGAAATAGCTGAAACTTTGTGAAAACACCGCATCACTTGCCTTCACAAATAAAGAATATCAAGCTGGATGTGGTGGCACATGCATGTAATCCCAGCGGCTCAGGAGGCTGAGGCAGAGGCAGGAGGATTGT
>NW_026009207.1:29942-40994 GCF_001458135.2 Marmota marmota marmota | reverse complement strand
TTGTCTTCACTTTCTTAATGCAGCCTTTTGATGCACAGAAATTCTTTCTTTTAACATAGTCCAAATGATCAAATTTTTCCTTCATAGATAGCATGTTCCCATTTTGTTTAAGAAAAGTGTCTACTTCAGAGTTGCAAAGGTGTTCTCTTACGTTTTCTCTTTTCATTAGTATTATTTTATTTAAAAATATATTTTAGCTGTAGATGGACAGAGTACCTTTATTTTATTTATTTAATTTTATGTGGTGATGAGGATTGAACCCAGTGCCTCACACATGCTAAGCAAATGCTCTACCACTGAGCCCCACAATCTAGGCAAGTGCTTTACCACTGAGCCCCATAATCCCAGCCCCAGCCCATTCTTATTTTATTTTTTTGATTTTTTTCTTTTCTTTTTCTTTTTTTAGGTACTATGGCATTTTACCACTGAGCTACATCCCCAACCATTTTTTTCTTTTTTTAATTTTGAGACAAGGTCTCCCTAAATTGCTAGAGTCTCACTAAGTTGCCCAGGCTGGCCTTGAACTTGTGATCCTCCTATCTCCACTCTCCAGAGTTCCTGGGATTATAGGCACATACCAATCTGCCTGGCCTTAGTTCATTTTTAATTGACATATAATTGTACAAATATATGAGACACGATGTTGAGACCTAATATATATTCTGTAATGCTCAAATCATAGTAATTAGTATGTGTACCAAGTCAAATATTTATCCTTTCTTTATGGTGAAATATTAAAAATCCTCTTTTAACTATTTTAGTTTTTAGTTGTTTGTTTGTTTTTTATTTTGAGTTGTGGTCTTACTAAGTTGCTTAGGACCTCACTAAGATACTGAAGCTGGCTTTCAACTTATGATCCTCCTATCTTAGTCTCCCAAATCACTGGGATTACAGGTGGACACCACTGGAACTTGATGGATATTATTCTGAAAGCTTTAATGTGCTGCCTTTCACATTTACATCTGTAATTTATCTGACTGTGTGATGTAAGGTAAATATCAAGAAAAATATTTTTTTCCATATGGCTATCTTACTGATGAGCACCATTTATTATTATTTTTTAAAGTATCCAGTGTCATCTGGTGTGTTGGTGCACACCTGTAATTCCAACAACTTGGGGAGCAGAGCCAGGAGGATAGTAAACTGAGGGTTAGCTTCAGCAAATTAGTGAGAACTTGTCTTAAAATTTATAAATAAATAAATAAAACATCTGGGGATGTAGCTCAGTTGTAGAGTGCCAGCCTAGGACACCTGAAGCCCATGTATTAAATCCCTAGTATCAAAAAAAAAGTATTTAATATGCTGCAGTGTTATTTTTTGTAATAGATAATAAATTAAGTGGTCATATATGTGAAGTTCTGTCTTTGAATTTTCCATTCTTTCTGTTTATCCATGTATATATCCTTGTGCCAGTATTATGATGCCTTAATTACTCAAGCATTCTGGGTCTTGGTAGCTAACAATGAGAGTATTATAGCTATGTTCTTCTCCTTTAAGATTACCTGGGCAACAGGGGTGGTAGTGCATGCCTGTAATCCCAGCAGCTCGGGAGGCTGAGGTCAGAGGATCATGAATTCAAAGCCAGCCTCAGCAAAAGGGAGGCATTAAACAACTCAGTGAGATCCTGGTTCTAAATAAAATACAAAATAGTCCTGGGGATGTGGCTCAGTGGTTGAGTGTCCCTGAGTTCCATCCTCATTGCTCCCCAAAAATAGATTACCTGGGAAATTCTCAGCCCTTTTCAGACCATTCTGAATTTTAGGACCAATTTATCAATTCCACATGGAAAACTAATTGCTGGGGTTTTTGAGTGAGACACATTGAGTTCATGGATTCATATGGGGATAAATGAGAATTGACATATTTATAATATTTCTAATTCATGAGTACAGTTTATCTCTTAATTTAAGTATTTTAAAATTTCTCTCCATCATGTGTTGTAGCTTTCAGTGGGGGAGATTTTCTACATCCTCCATTAGGTTTTATTCCTAAGAATTTGATACATATGCTGTTAGAAATGGAAAGGTTTTTAAAGCCTTCTTTGTCTATGTTCTGGTGCTAGATAGAAATATAATTGATTTTTGCATATTAACCTCTTTTCTTGGCACTGAGGATTGAACCCAGGCCTTCAGGCATGCTAGATAATCATTCTACCACTGAGATACATCCCCAGCATGAGCCAATGCACCCAGCATGCATATCGACCTTCTAACCATTGGTCTTGCTAAATTCAGTTATCAATTCTTTTTTTCTACAGAGGCTTTTAGGTTTTCTGTGCACACAGTCATGTTAAATAGAAATAGCAATATTTTGGTACCAGGAATTGAACCCAGGGGTGTGTAACCACTGAGCCACATCCCCAGCCCTTTTTTATATTTTATTTAGAGACAGAGTCTCATTAAGTTGCTTAGGGCTTCACTAAGTTGCTAAGGCTGGCCCTAGACTCAAGATCCTCCTGACACAGACTCCCAAGCCACTGGGATTACAGCCATGCATCATCATGCCCAACAGCAATTTCAATTTTTCATTCCAATTCATTTATTTATTGCGTATGTGGGCTGGAATATCTAGCAAAATATTGAAAAGAAATGGGAGTGGGTACCCCGTCTCACTGTGCAGAAGCTTTCAAATTTTCACCGCTAAGTATGTTGTTTGCTGAAGGGTTTTCATAGCTACTCCTTATCAGGTTGAAGAAACTTTCTTCTATTCCTAGTGTGCTAAGACTTTTTTCATAAATAAACATTGAATTTTGTAAAATACTTTTTATACACCTATCATGATTTTCTCCTTTTTTCCTATTATATGAATTATAAGGATTGATTTTTTTATTGTTTCACTACCCTTGAATTCCTGGATTATAGCTCACTTGGTCATGAGGAGTTATTCTTTGAATATATTGCTGGATTCTATTTGCTGATGTTTTAAATTTCACTTTATTTCATGATAATTGTGAATTCTAATGCAGTTGGTTACAAGAAATAATACAAAAATATCCCATGTACCCTTTCCACAGTTCATCCCAAGGATAACATCTGGCAAAAATATGTCACAACCAGGATATTGACATTGATATAGTCAATTTACAAAACAGTTCTATCACCACTAGGACCCTTTCAGATGGCTTTCATAGCCATACATACTTCCTGCCTGGTTCTACATCCTTTTTAACCCTGGTTAAATCTAATCTGTTTTCCAGTTCCAAAAGTTTGCCATGTCAAGAATATTACATGATGGCATAATAACTGCATGTAATCAAAGTGTGATTGCTTCTTCACTCAGTAAAATTCTCTGGATATTCATGGAAGCTATCACATAAGTTCCTTTTAATTGCTGGGTAATATTATGTGATGTGGGTGTGCCATTGTTTATTTAATTGTCACTCTTGGAAGGACATATGGACTGTTTCCAGTTTGGGGTTACAATAAAGAAAGCTGCTATGAACATTCATACACAAATTGTTTTGTGAAGGTTTGTTTTAAAATCTTTGGTATAGCTTGGCATGGTGGTACACACCTATAATCCCAGCAACTCTGGAGGTTGAGGCAGGAGGATTGCAAGTTTGAGGCCAGCCTCAGCAACTTGGTAAGGTCTTAAGCAACTTAGTGAGGCCCTGTCTCAAAGTTAAAAAAAAAGTACTGGGGATGTGGCTCAGTGGTAAAGTGCCCCTGGGTTCATTCCCTGGTACCAAGAAATAAGTAAATAAATAAGCAAATCGGTATAAATGCCTAAGAGTACACTTGCTGGGTCATATGGTAGTTGCATGTTCAATTTTATAAGAAACTTCCACAACTATTTTTTGCAGAGTGTACCATTTTATATCTCCAACAGCAAGCAATGTATGATTGTTTTAGTTTTTCTGCATTTGGTATTGTCACCATTTAAAAAAAAATAGCTATTGGATGGCTATGTAGTGATATCTCATTGTGGTTTGAATTTGCATTAATTTGCATTAATGATGTTGATTAACTTTTCATGTGCTTATTTGCCATCTGTATATCCTCTTTGGTGAAATGTCTCTTCGTGTCTTTTGCCCATTTTCTAATTGGCTTGTTTGTTTTGTTTTATATTGTCTTGTTTTGTTTTGTTTTACTGTTGAGTCGTAAGAGTTCTTTATATATTCTAGATATGAGTGCTATGTCAATACATTGTGTGTAAATATTTTTTCTCAGTCTGTAGTTTGTCTTTTCATCCATTTTCAATTGCAGAGCATAACTATTTAATTTGATAAAGTCCAATTTATCCATTTCTTTACTTTCATGGACAATGCTTTTGATAAAAGTTGTCATGTATTGATTTTTTTAGTACTGAGGAATGAACTCAGCAGCTCTCCACCACTGAGCTACATCCCCAGAGCTTTTTATTTTTTTTATTTTGAGATAAGAGTCTCACTAAATTGCCCAGGTTGGCCTTGAACTTGTTATCTTCCTGCCTCAGCCTCCCCAGGAGCTGGGCCTTTTAATCCCAGCTGCATCCACTTTATGTTTTATGTTTAATTCTGTGATTTGTTTTCAGTTAATTTCTTTGTAAGATTTTGGCCAAGATTTTTTTCCTGATAAATGTACAATTGCCTCAGCCTCATTTGTTATGTCCCTTTCCTCCATTGTGTTGCTTCTGCATCTTTGTCAAAAATGTGTTGGGCAGCCAGGTGCAGTGGTGCATGCCTGTAATCCCAGTGGCTTAAGAGGCTGAGGTAGGAGGAGCACAAGTTAGAGGCCAGCCTCAGCAATTTACCAAAGCTCTAAGCAACTTAGCAAGAATATGTCTCAAAATTTAAAAGTGCTAGGATGTAGCTCAGTGGTTAAGTGTCCCTATGTTCAATCCCAGTACCCCCCTCCCAAAGCAAAAACAAAACAAAACAAAACAAAAAAACGAGTAGGGCATATATATGTGGATCTGTTTCTGAGTTCTATATTCTGTTCCACTGACCTATCCATCACTCTGTCAGTACCACAGACTTAATTTCAGTAGCTCTGTAATAAGACTTAAAATCAAGTAGAATGATTCCTCCCACTGTGTTCTTCTTTTTCAAAATTGTCTTAGCTATCTTAATATAAATTCTGGAATAATCTTGTCTATATCTACAAAAAAAGCTTGTTGGAATTTTGGTAATAATAGTATTAAAAACTGTATATCAATTTGGGAGAATTGACATATTTATTATGTAAAGCCTTGCAACCCATGAACACCTGCATGTGTCTCTCCATTTATTTCAATTTTCTTTGATTTCATTAGCATTTTGTGATTTTCAGCATACAAGTCCTGGATGTGTTTTGTTATATTGAAACCTAATTTTTTTGAAGGGGGTAGCAGGGATTGAACCCAGGGGCACTTGACCACTGAGCCACATCTCCATCCCTTTTAATTTTTATTT
The DNA here is from genome assembly GCF_001458135.2 of Marmota marmota marmota. Classification (NCBI taxonomy): domain Eukaryota; kingdom Metazoa; phylum Chordata; class Mammalia; order Rodentia; family Sciuridae; genus Marmota; species Marmota marmota. Next base: position 35,623 of record NW_026009207.1, on the reverse strand, counting down.
AAAGTCAAGGTCTCACTAAGTTGCTTAGGGCCTCATTAAATTGCTGAGGCTGGCATTGAACACAGATTCTCCTGCCTCAGCCTCCTGAGCCACTGGGATTACAAGTGTGGTGACACCTGACTGAAACCTAATTTTTGTTATTGTTAGAGAGATTAGAAATGACATCACATTTTTAATTTTTATGTTCACACATTCATTGGTAGCATATAGAAATATAATTGATTTCTATGTTTGTCTTGTATCCTGTGACTTTTCTGAACTTATTTTTCCGTCATTCTAGGAGAGTTTTTGTAAAGTCCTTCAGATTTTCTATGTAAACAATTATGTCTTCTGTAAATAAGAACCAATTTACAGCTGAATGAGGTGGTGCATGCCTATAACCCCAGTGACCGGGAGGCTGATGCAGGAGGATGGCAAGTTTGAGGCCAGCCTTGGAAACTTGGAGAGACCCTGTCTCAAAATAAAAAATAAAAAGGTCTGGGGATGTAGCTCCATGGTTAAATGCCCCAGATTCAATCCCCAGTATCAAAAAAGGGAGGGGGATTGACTGTTTCCTGTCCAGTGTCCAATACATGTGCCCTTTCTTTTCTATTCTTTGCTTTGCTTTCTTTATTACTTTAAATCTTCCAGGATTATTTAAAAGAAAAGCAATGACACCAGACATCCTTGTTTTGTTCCCCAATCTAAGGTGAAAAGTATTGAGTCTTTCACCAGTAAGTAGAAGTATAATATCAGCAGTAGGAATTTGTAGATGGTCTTTCTCAAACTGAAGAAGTTCACCCACCTCCTAGGTTTTTTTAGTGTTATTATTATAAAAGGGCATTGCATTTTGTTGAATAATTTTTCTGTATCAATTGATGAATTTGTGGGATTTTTCTTTGTTGTTCTGGTAATATGGAGGGTTACACTCACTCATTTCTGATCATTAATCTAGCTTTGAAGTCCTAGAATAGGCCCCTCTTGGGGCTGGGGCTGTGGCTCAGTGGTAGAGCGCTTGCCTAGCATGTGTGAGGCACTGGGTTTGATCCTCAGAACCACATAAAAATAAATAAAGATACTGTGTTCATCTGCAACTAAAAATATTTTTGGAAAAGAATAGACCCCACTTGGATGTAACATATAATTCTTTTTCTCAATAAATATCTTTTTTTATTTTATTTTTTAAAATAATAATGCATTACAATTCTTATTACACATAGAGTGCAATTTTTCATATCTCTGTATATGAAGTATATTCACACAAATTTATGCCATTATACATTGTCTTTTTTTTGCATTACAATTCTTAATACACATATATACCACAATTTTTCATATCTCTGTTTGTATGTAAGATATGTTGACACCCAATTCAAGTCTTCATACATGTACTTTGTATAATGATGACCATCACATTCCACCATCCTTGCTAATACCCTTCCCCCTCCCTTTCCCTCCCACCCCTCTTGAAAATAAATATCCTTTATTTTTAAAAAAATCAATATTGTTAAGCACCAAAACTGTATGTGGTTACACTGCATGAAATATACGATTTTTTTAATATATTGCTGAAGAATAATTGTTGATACTTTGTTGATAATTTTTCTATTTTCATTTAACTATATATTTTTTTGGTGATGAGATCTTGCTAAATTTTCCATGCTAACCTTGAACTTGCAATCCTCCTGACTCAGCCTCCTGAGTTGCTAGTGCTCCAGGTGTGCACTACCAAACCCAACTTGCAGTTTTCTTTTTGTGTACTGTCTTTAATTTGGTCTTCCATTTTATGGAAGAGATAATAAGGAATTTGTGTTAATTTTTTTTAAACTCTTGGTAGAATTGTCCAGTGAAAACAACTGGGCCTAGAGATTTATTTTTCAGGTAGTTTTAAATTTCAAATCCAATTTTTTTGATAGATATAGGGCTATCCAAATTATTTCATATTGGATGAGTTGTAATCTTTTGTGGTTTTCGAGGAATCGATCCATTTCTTCTGAATTGTGAATTTTATGTGTGTAGAGTTATTCACAGTATTCCCTTATTTTTCTTTTGATGCCTTTAGGGTCTGTTATCAATATCCCCTGTTGTGTTCCTGATATTGGTAATTTGTGTCTTCTCTCTCTCTCTCTCTCTCTCTCTCTCTCTCTCTCTCTCTCTCTCTCTTCTGTCAGTCTTCCTAGAGATTTGTCAATTTGATTGATTTTTCAAAGAACCAGCTCTTTCCTTTCATTGATTTTCAACCCTTGAAGTCCTAGAATACACCTCACTTGGTCATGATGAATCATTCTTTTAATATGTTCTCCAATTCCATTTCCTAGTATTTTGTTTTTTTGATTTCACATCCATGTTTACAAGACAGATTGGTCTGAAAGGGTTCCTTTCTTTGAATGCCCTTGTCTGGTTTTAGTATCGAGATTTGTCTGGTTATTTGATTGGCCTCTGAAAAAGAGCTAAGAAATATTATTTTTTTGTTGTTCTATTCCTGGAAGGCATGTGTAATATTAACGTTACACACACATGGTTTTATGCACTTAGATGTGCTCAGAGGCAAATAGCTTCTTCTCTGTGTATGGATCTAGGTGGAGCAGGAATATATATATATATATATTTCCTACCATCTGCCTGACACCATGCTAAGAATTTTACATTGATTATCTCATTGTTTCCTTATTAAAAAATCTCATTGGGTGATTATTTTGAATCTGTCTTTTAGCTTAGAAAATTGAGATCCATTGACTTGCCCAAGACCACACAGATGTGAAAGTCAAAAGTAAGACTCATTTATTGAACTCCTACCATGTACCAGGCACCATGCTCTGAGATCAGCATCTGCCATAGCACTGACTCCTTCCAGCAGCTCAAAGAGATAACAATCATGTCTTTTTGTTGTTGTTGAGATGAGCAAGCTGAGGTTCAGAGAGGCTGAGGAACTTGTCCAGAACTAAACAGCTAAGATGTGATTCCAGCTAGTCTCCAGGGTGCTATATTGCTGTTCTTCAATTGAAAAGTATGTTCTTTATGTGCTGTATCCAGAGTGTTTCCTTCACAGCAGTGAGTTCATTTTTGTTCATTAGTGACTGCTGCTATTGTTAACAGCTCAGAAAAGAGAAGAGTGACATGATCAGAATTCTGATGGGTCCTAGACTTGAGGCAAGCAAAGAATCAAAGTGGAATGCCCAGCACAAGGACACATGCCTGCAGTCCAGCAACCTGGGAGGCTGAGACAGGAGGATTCCAAGTTTGAGGCAAACTTCAGCAACTTAGTAAGACTCTGTCTCAAAATAAAAAAAAAGAGGGCTGAGGATGTGGCTCAGTGGAAAAACATGAGCCAAGCATGTGCAAGGCCCTGAGTTCAGTTCCCAGCACCAAATTAAAAAAAAAAAAATTAAAGCTGAAAACGAACTTAGGAATAGATTGCTGGGCAGGTGGAAGAAAAGAGCCCAGGAAGAGGGCTCTAAGTGTTGAGGCTGGGAGACTGGCATGTGGCTCTCCAGACCCCACACACAGGCCACCAGATGAACTGACTGCTCGAGTAGTTCAGTGGAGGGCTGGACTTTGATTGGCCCTGGAGCCTACTCCCTTGTCATGGGAAAGAGCTTCCTGGGCTAGACCTGGCCAGACTGGATTTCCTCTGCCTCTGTGCAGACCAAACCTGAACCTCTAGTGACTGAAGTCATGGGAAAGGACAGATTGATAGGGTGAGGGAAGAGAGGTGTCCTGAGGCCCTAGCCTCTGACCAGAGGCACAGAGGGGGCCTTGACTGGGGCTAATATGGCAGAGCTGGGGAGATGTCCTTACAGATCAGCGGGTCCAATTACTCCATTGTATAGGGGCAAACCAAAGCTCGGAGAAGGGTGGCTGAAGGGACAGGCTTGCCCAAGGATACACAATCTTGAAGGGCCATGTGGGGGAAAGCACAAGCCTCAATTGAGCTGTGTAGAGTTGGGGGCACCCAGGGGATATTTGTGCCTGTGAGATTGCATCCTTCCTTCTTTAAGGCCTAACCCTTCTATAGAAATGCCTGTTATGCACTGTGTTGAGGATCAGTGTGGCCCTGAGGCCTGCCTTGTGTATTAGCTGATTTGTGTATGCCTTTAGGAGCAAGTGACTTGAATACTCTGACTTTCAGGTTATTCATTTGTACCTCATGATTGTAGCCACCTCATCGTACTGAGCTTCAGATTAAATGAGTAAATATACCCACAGGAAACACTTAGGACAGTGTCTTGCATGTAGAAATACTGTGTCAATGCTATTGTTATTATTGGAGGCCTTTGGGTTGGGTTGAAAAGATAGATGCTCAGAAGTCATCTGCCCCGGCCAGGCATGGTGGTGCATGCCTGCAACCCCAGCAGTTTGGGAGGCTGAGGCAGGAGGATTGTGAGTTCAAAGTCAGCCTCAGCAACTTAGTGAAACCCTGTCTCAAAAAAAAAATAAATAAATAAAAAGGGCTGGGATGTGGCTCAGTGATTAAGTGTCCCTGGTGTAATCACTGGTACCAAAAAAGAAAGAAAGAAATAGTTGTCTGCCGTGATTGCACTCTAGATGGTGTGGCACTGGCTGTGTGAGTTTGGGCAACTCTCTTTCCTCTCTGGCAGCTTCTTCTGCAATATGTGTAACATGAGACTAATAGGACTCCCTCCTTGTTCTCAGGGCTGTTGGAGGCATTCAACACAACCACAGGGATAAATCACCTGGCTCACAGAAGGTCAATGGTAAAGGGTGGCAGACATTCTAAGTGCTGTTGAGACCCAATGAGAGAAAGAGAAGCCCTCTCTATGGTTTCTAACTCCCAGGGCCTGTAACTTCACACACCTAAAGCTGGTTTCACCATCTTCCTCACCAGAGCTGGGCAAGAGCTCTAGTCCTCCAAGTTTCAGGCCCTGCTCTCTCTCTCTGTTCCTGTCCTCAAGCCAGCTTGCTGACTTAACTTCTCCTTTCCACATAACAGTAGGGGCTATGAAATAAATTTTTTGGTACCAGGAATTGAACTCAGAAACACTGGACCACTGAGTCACATCCCCAGCCCTATTGTGTATTTTATTTAGATTCAGGGTCTCACTGAGTTGCTTAGCACCTTGCTACTGCTAAGGCCAGTTTGGAGCTCACGATCCTCCTGCCTCAGCCTCCTAAACCGCTGGGATTACAGGCAGCATGCACCATGGCACCCGGCTTGTGAAAGCAATTCTGAGGGGGCCCTGAGGCAGGGAGGGAGCCAGCTGTAGGCCCGACCTCTCACAGATGGCCTTACGTGAAGACACAGAGCCTGCCTGCAGCTCTCCCTCCAACCTGGCTGGATCTATTTGCCTCAAAGCCTCCCCTCCATCTGACACTGGTCTTGGGCTCAGTGGCAGGGAGCAACAGTTGGAATGAGAATCAGAGACACCCAAGCTTCTGAGTAGAGTCTACTGCAGCCCCTCCACTCCATGTCCCCACACGGTTTAGTTTAGGGGAGGAAGAATATAGCTCTACAAAGAGCAAGGAAGGGAGCCAAGATTCTGTAGCAATGATTTCCATTCTACAGAACAGGAAGCTGCAGCTCAGGCATGTTGAATGCAGAGTTAAGATCACAATTCTCCTTAGTGAGGCCCTAAGCAACTCAATGAGACCCTGTGTCTAAATAAAATATAAAAGCAGGGGGGTGGCTGAGAAAAAAAAGTGGCTGGGGTTGTGGCTTAGTGGTTAAATGCCTTTGGGTTCAT
>NW_026009207.1:20875-24907 GCF_001458135.2 Marmota marmota marmota | reverse complement strand
AAAAAAAAAAAAAACACAATCAATAACACAACAACAATAACAAAACAAACCCCAGGTCTCAGACCATATGCTTAGTTAACAAGCAAAAGTAGTTCATAGAAAATCGCTGTCTGTAGGCAATGGGTAACTCAGGCACTCATTCAGCAGATGCTTTCAGGGGCCTTCTGTGTGTCCAGACTGGGTGGGCTTGCCGGAGCTCCAGTGGCGCAATCGGTTAGCGCGCGGTACTTATAAGACAGACTGGGTGGGCCAGTCCATAGAGATCCCAGAGAAGCTGGTGAGAGGGACAGCCAGCTCCCTCAACTCCCAGCCTGTGATCTGAGAGGTCACACAAAGAGCAGTGAGAAGGGAGCCACCCATGGTCTGCCAGGATGGCAAACTCAGAAAGACTGCACCCAGAGGCACTGTTTGAGGTGGGCCTTGACATAGGAGTAGAAGTTTATCATGCTGTAAGAGAGTAAGGGTATCCCAGGGAGGAAAACCCAGCAGAGTCAGAGATCTGGAAGCCTCAGGAAAAAGGGTAAGTAGTGCACAGAGACTGAGTGATAGCCTAGAAATAGGAGACTGTACTGGGAGGTGGAGGATGTGGAAGTTGGGGCCCTGGTGGCACACACATGAGCTTGCATGGTGGACTGCTAATGAGTACAGCTCCCTCGGAGGGCACACTGACAGCTATCATCAACATTTCAGATGCCCACGTCCTTTGGCCCAACAGTTTCACATGTTGGTGTCTGCCCCAAAGAAGCACTTGGCAAGGGGTACACACAGGAATCAGAGCACTTTGGTAATATAAAAGGAAATGTAGCCAGGCACCCTGGTGCACACCTGTAAGGCCAGGGCCTTGGGAGGCTGAGATAGGAGGATTGAAAGTTGGAGGTCAGCCTTGGCAACTTAGCAAGATCCCACATCAAAATTTAAACAGAGAGAAAGAAAAGAAAAGGTCTGGGAGTGTGGCTCAGTGGTAAAGCACCCCTGGGTTCAATCCCCAGTACAGAAAAAAAGAAGAAAATGTATAATAATATGAATAGCCACCAATCAGGGACTAGTTAAATAAGATTTTGCTCCATCCCTGCCAAGGAATACCATGAGGCAGTTACAGGAAATGAAGTAGATCTCTTGAGGGAAGAACAAGAGTAAATAACACTTTTTAATTGCAGCACAATGGGCTAGTATATACACACATGTTCCCAGCTCTGTCAGCGGCGGGGACCTAGAAGCAATGACATCCCGGTATCAGTGACCACATCAAGCATCAGATCTTGGTTTCTAATACCATTCCCCAACAAGAGGGAACAAAGCTCCTTGGAGAAATGTCTGAATCCGGACAAGGGCAAGGAAAGATAAGGCTGGACTATCTTGTGGTGCCAGAGAAGAAGGAAGCATTCGCAAAAGTGGGGCATGGGACTTGTCAAAAGAACACAGGAGCTAACTCAAGAAAAGTTCTAGTAGCCAAAGCAGGAACAATTTGAGCAGAAAATAGATAATGAAAGTACTGGATATTTATTGATTGATAGATTGCAGAACTGGAATTGAATCCAGGGGCACTCTTCCTCTGAGCCACATCCCCAGCCCTTTTTAGTTTGAGACAGGGTCTCTCTAAGTTGCTGAGGGTCTCGCTCCATTGCTGAAGCTAGCCTTGAACCTATGATTCTCCTGCCACAGCCTCCCACGTCACTGGAATTACAGGTGTGTACCCTGGTTCCCCAGCCTGAAGTAAACATCTCTTGATCCATACTGATGTAAATAATTGAATGCACAAATAAATAGAGAAGGGTTAGCTTTCCCTTATAGTTAAGGGGAAAAGAGGGAAATAAAATATCACTGCTCAGATGTCACCACAGCAGTGAGTGGTGATCCAGCAACAGGTGCTATGATTCGTGGGTGAACATTTGAAGGAAAATGGGGATCAATTAGTCTCAAAGTATTTTCCCCAAGATATTTAGTAATTCAAAAGGAAAATATAGTAACTTTATAGTGGATAAATGTTTTAGACATCAACTTAACTAAGTGATCAAGGTCAACACCACCAGTCATCAGACATGTTGATGATGTGAGCCTCTTGATATGGTGAGCTGAGAAGGAGCCAGCACCATTTGTGTGGTATTGCCAAAACTGCAGAGCCTCCCTCTGATCTTGAGAAAACACCAGGAAACCCACAGTTCTACAAAACACCTGTTCCTCAGTGCTGTCAAGATCATGAAAGACGAGTATAGACTGAGGGACTGTCACCAATTTATCAGGGACACAAAAGAAAAATAACAACTAAATGCAGTGTGGGGTCCAGGATGGGGTGATGGAACCAGGAAAGGATCTTAGTAGAAAAATGGGAAATTCCAATAAGAGCTGTTTTGTTTTGTTTTAGGTACTGGGGATCTAACTCAGGAGTGCTTTACCATTGAGCTTCATCCCCAGCCCTTTTTTATTTTATTTTATTTTTTTTTAATTTTGAGACTGAGTCTCATTAAGTTGCTTAGGGCCTTGTTAATTTGCTGAGGCTGGCCTCGAATTCCCTATCCTCCTGTCTCAGCCTCCTGAGCTGCTGGGATTACAGACATGCGCCACTGTACCCAGCTTCCAATAAGATGTGAAGTTCAGGTGATAGTACTGAACTAAGGATAAGTTCTCAGGCTTGATCATTTACTAGGGTTATGTAAGATGTGAATATTAGGGAAGGCTAGGTGAGGGGTGTACTGAAGCTATCTGTTCTATTTTTCGCAACTTTTCTGTAAATCTAAAATTAGGTCAAAATAAAAGGTTTAAAAAGTTGCCACATCGAAAATTTAGGGCAGATGCCTGGAAGGCCTCATGGGAAATTTCACTGCACTGCCTGTCTTTGGATTTGAGATTGGGAGACCTCCTGTCCTCAGAGCACTAATGCACCCACAAAGATTTATTCCGTCATTCTGGCCTATGGTTGGCCAAATGGCTTATATCATTAGGCCAGACAGACCCCCTTCCTCCTCTGCAGTATGGAGCCCTGAGCCCCCCACCCCACCTTGGGACTCTCATCCTGGCTGGCGGAGGCTGTGGGGTGAGGCTGCAGCAGTCTGGGGAAGGCTTGGCATGGAGCAAGAGGGTGCTCCAGAGGGAGGGAGGCTCAGACAGTGGTTAGCTGCAGAGTGGGGCTTAGCAGAGGCGAGGGGGAAAGGGAGGGAGCTCTCCTTCTCAAGGGGCCCTTTCATGTTGACATCAGCCAGCGGGAATGATGGCGGCCCAGGAGCCCAGCCGGGGGCAATGTGAAAGCCCCCTTCTCTCCCCTCATGTCACAGTGCCATCTGCGGTTCCCAGCCGGCCAGCCAGGATGCATTAGGAGAAGTGTCGGTGTGCACCGGGGCCGGGAGGGTCGCATCAAGACCTTGACCCACTCAGGGAAGGGAGATTTGAAGAAGCAAGTTCTAGACTGTCCTGGTGCTGGAGGGGAGGGTGGACTGGGCACCCTGTGGGCTTCAGGATCAGGGGTTGGGCAATTGGCAAGAATCCAAAAGAAGGCTTCAGGTCCCCCCGCCCCTTTGCAATGCCCTGAATAGCCTGCTTCTCACTAGCTCTGAAGGTGCAGACCCTGCTGACATACCTCCAGGGACAAGGAGCTCAGTCTGTCCTGGGAGAGTGTAGGGTCCTGGCATTGGTCCCACCTCTGGATACAGTTTTCATTCCCAGCCAGGAAATCTGGGACATTGGACAGGGGAGGCTGTGGGCCACCTTCCCTGGGACACTCTCAGCCCAGGAGTGACAGCTAGGTGTGCACGGATCATGCTGGGTGGCCCTGCCAGCCCCCTCCCCACCCCCGGGAGGTGGTGTATCGCTCTCCGCTGGCCTACAAGGTTCTCTTCAAATGTTCTGCTGCAGGAGGGATGTGGGTGAGGCCAACATCTGGACCAAGGGGGCATCGTTGGCCCCCACAGCTGGAGCTATCAGCAGCCAATGTTTTCCCAGACATTATTTGCCTTTGTAAGTTCCTGACCCCAACATGCCCCCCCTGTGGAGAGGATCCTGAGCCTCCTCCCCACGACTGGGCAGGGAGGGACCCGAGAG
>NW_026009207.1:5904-13896 GCF_001458135.2 Marmota marmota marmota | reverse complement strand
GCTGGGAGTAGCATGTGCAAGGGTCCTGTGGTGACCAGAAGCCTGCTGAGTGGGCCCTCTGAGGAAGAAGTTCCACCGTGGGTGGTGGGTGGTGATGGAGGGAGCGGGTACCAGGGACTGGTAGGGGTTGGTCTTGTGATTACAGGAGAATTTGGGGCTTTATTCTGAGATTCTAGAAGCCACAGAAGGATGAGAAAGGTCAGACCCCGGTTTTTGAGATCTACCCCCATTAGCCCAGACCTGGGGTGAACAGTGGCCTCAGGATGGGGGACACACACAGTCTATCTTTCCAGGTCAAATTGCCTGCCAGGGCACCCCCAGGATACGGCTGCAGCCCTAAGAGCCCGCTGGGAGACAGGGAGCCCAGAAGCCCCAGGCCTGAGGGCTCATTTCCATGATGGCAGCCTAATTCCCCAGGGGTATGCAAATGTATGCAAATCACCTCCAGGAGCAGGAATAGCAGAGCATTAGCATCCCCCAGGGGGATGGCCTCATACAAATGCCCGGGGCCTGCTGAGCCTGGGAACCAGAGGCCTCCAGGGCTCCAGGGAGGCCAGCCTTCGCCTTTGCTCTGGGCCCCTGAGTCCTGGGCCAGGCCGCTGCTGGAAAGTGGATTCTATGTGGGAACTAGGGTGGATGGAGGGTCCTGGCTGCAGGTGTCCAGGCTACGTAGGGTCCCCAGGACAGGAGGACCCTGTCCCCAAGGTGACTGGGACCCTGCACAGCCCTGGCCTCCACCTCTGACCCTGGCACTCCTTCCTTCCCCCGCCTGCGGCCTCCCCTGTCCCTTCCCCTGCCTCCCTCCAGGCTCCCCTGGTGGCCTCTGGCCTTTCCCTCCCCTACCTTCCTCCAGGGGCCGTCTCCTGCTCTCCCTGCCCGTCCTGTGTCCTCCGGGTCCTTGGTCCTAGCTCTGTGCTCTCGGGCCTCTGTGTCTGGGCTCCGCCGTCCTCTCTCCTGAGCCCTGGGCCCCGGCTTTGTTCTCTGTCCCTTATTCTCTGCTGCCAGGGCCCTCGTGCTGCCTGTCCCTTTCCACGTCACCCTCCCTGGTGACAGTCCTGGGTCACCGTGTCCCCTGCTCCCATGAGCATAGGGGCTGCTGGACTCGGGGAGCAGTGGACACCCCTCTGCCCCCCCTCCCCGTGGGCCCCGGGGAACCCAGCCTGCCCAGCCGTCCCTGCTGGCCTGGGGTTCTGGCTGGGGTGGGGCAGGGGGACCGGCCTGTCCCCTCTGGGCAAGAATGTGCCTTGCAGCAGGACGTCCTGGCCGGGTGCTGTCCTCACCCCTGCGAGGTGGGTCCTCACTGGTGTCCGAGTCTGGGGCTTGTGGGTGACCTGTGGCTGAGATGGCCCGCTGAGTCGTCTGGGTGACTGTTGCTGCCCCCAGGGTCCTTCCTGTCACCTCTCCTGTGTCTCCAGGGAGACAGACGGGGGACCACACTGTTCCTGCCCCGGGTAGGAGTGATTGGTGGGTGACCCACACCGGGGCAGGAGGTCCCCAGGAGCTCGGGTGGAAGGCTTGGTCCCTGGGGCAGCAGTGTTCAGAGGTGGCTTTGGGGAAGGGACAGGACATGAGGGTGCTGACCTTGATGGAGCCGGGGTGAGTTAATGGCTGCTGGGCACGTGCCCTGAAGGGGTCGGTCCCTCTGGCCTCCCCGCCCACCCACCAGGGGCCCTGGGCTGGCCGCTGCCCCTCGCCACAGCCCTCTGCGTGGCCTCCCTGGCCTTTGGCTGAAGCAGAGGAGCCAGCCTCCATCTGGGAGCTAGAGTAGATCTCCCCTTGCGTGGAGTCGGCCTCAGCCCCCTGGTCCCGGTGGTGGGGGCGGTTCCCAGCACAGCACGTAGTAGGTGCTCAGTAAACTGCTTCCTTCCTCCCAGACCAGCCGTGTGGCTCAGGCAGGGCTGGCTGTCCCTTCTTGATGCCTCCCCCTCCTTATATGGAATAAGGTCAGCACAGAGCACCCTCTGAGGCCTCCCAGTCAAGCTGGACTGGACTGGGGTCCCCCGGGGTGGCTGCCAGTTAGTGGTGACTCCACAATGCCACCAAGCAGCCACCGGGGATCACCATGAGGCAGGCTTGAGGTCTGGGGTTAGGGACAGGGGTGTGCCTGACCTCTCCAACCCTGCTGGAGCCCCCAGACCTTTATGGCCATGTAGCAAGGGCCACAAGGGAAGGAATCTTCTTGGGGACACATGGCCACCACGGGAGGACGAAGACCAGAGCTCCGAGTCCTGTGCAAGCCTGCCTCAGAGTGCTGTGTGGCCTTGGGGCAGTGTATTACTCTCTCTGAGCCTTGCTTTCCTCACCTCAGACCACCCTGGAGGCCTCTGGCCCTCGTTGTCCCCTGTGTCCCTGTGGGTGTGTCAGGGCTGTGTCCAGCTGGCAGTTATCGGTTGTGCGGAGCCTACTCTGCAGTCTACACAGCACAAGCAGCAGGACAACTCACTAAGTAACTGTGAAAGTTCCTTCCGGCTCAGGCCTTGGGCTGGGCACGTGGACAGTGCCAGCTCGTGTGACAGACATGAGACTGACTTTTCTACATACCTTATGGCCACTCACTCCTTTACCCACAGCACAGAGACCTGAGCGCTGACTCCACTGATCAGTGAGTTCACCCAGCAGTCGCTTTATTGAGCACCTACATGCTAGGTCTGTGGTCAGCACTGGAGCCCTGGGGAATAGTGTGGGACCATCTTGGACCCTGCTGGCTCTCTGTTGAGTGGGAGGCCCTCCAGTGAGCAAAGGAAACACCATGGAAGTCAAATTAGGAGGTTCAATAAGTGACCCTGAGGAAGTGAAGAGGAGCCATAAGGGTAGGGGAGGAGGGCAGCCCGGTTGGAAAGGTGGCTGGAGGGTGAAGACCACAGGCAGCATTAGAAGTCTCAAGGTGAAGGCCAGGGGAGCCGCCTGTGCAAAGGCCCTGCGGCAGGAATGAGCTGATATCACTGAGGGTCTGAGAGAAGGCCCACAGCACCCCCTCTGCACCTCCAGATTCCAGGGGGTGCTGATGACACTGGAGCTTGAGAAGGTCCCCCAGGAGACTAACAGAAGAGCTGCACCTGGGCCTTCTCTATGGCCACCTAACAGGCCCTGTGGACATAGAGCTGGCTTGGCTGTTTGCTGTCAACTCCTGGGTGACAACAGTGGGTAGACTGGGGTTCCTCAGACCCCAGATCTGGGTTTTGCTAAACTCTCTTGACCCGATGACTGAGTGTATTTATCTATTTATTTTGGGACAATTATCAGTATTTTTTCTCCCTGTTGGCCCCGCCCTGGCCTTGGGTCCAGTTACACTAGGACACTTCTCTATGTTACACATTGCAGGTGACAGTGTGGCTGGCGAGTTAGTCTTGGGGACCTCCTGGGCCAGTGTCTGCACAGGTAACCCCCAGGGAGGCTAAAGCCCCCCCCCAAGCATGACTCAAACAGCCTTAGCCAGGCCCTTCTGAGCTGAGCCCAGGGAAACCTGTCCCCTGTTGGTCCACCCAGAAGGTGCCCAGCTGGAGAACAAGGTGTGGCTGGTGGAGTGCTGTGGGGTGGACTGGCAATGTCTGCCCTGGAGGCAGCCTGGGGGTTTGGTTCTGGGGAACCACCTGAGGGTGACTCCCACTGCACTCAGGCCTCACAGTGGGGTCACCCCCAGGAGGTCGGAAGGACCCACCCCTGGCTGGGTGATAGACTGAGGGCCCACTGAGGCACCAACCTTCACACTGTGTCTTCCACCAGGAAACTGACTCCTGGGACCGTATGAGTCTGCGAGCGCTGCTTTAACAGAGCATCCCCGGCCGGGTGGCTGGAGTAATGGGGATCTATATCCTCCTGATTCTGGGGGCTGCAAACCCAGGGCCAAGAGCTGGCAGCGTGGGCGTCTTGGGAGGCCTCTCTCCTTGGCTTGTAGAAAGCCACCTTCTCCCTCACTGTGTCTCCTTTTTATATCTGCTCTACATAGAAGAACCTGCCATGCTGTCTTTGATGACCTCACATTACCTCAGTCACCTCTTTGAAAAATCCAAACACAGTCACATTCAGAGGTACTGGAGTCAGGACTTCAACACAGGGTTTGGTGGCAGTTGGAGGGACCTGATTCAGCCCATAAAGGATGGAGCATTCACCTTGGGGGAGGGGGGAGACCCTTTGAGAACTGCCCATCCACCCAGTTGTCTGTCATGAGGTTATAGACACATGTCCCCAAAGTCAGCAACTTAAAAATGTGATTCATGTTTAAATTAATTATCTTAAACATATTCAGTGATTTTTCATGATTTTATATGTTAATTTTTCTCGGGGATCTGTGAGTTGCCACAGGCTCCTCTGTCTCGGGAGGCACCTCTAGGGTGGCCCCATGGGTAGGAGTGGGAGGTTCTGGGGGCTGGTTCACTTGCAGCCCGGGAGTCGACCCTGGCAGCGGCTGTGGGGGCAGAGGCTCATGGGTGGCCTCTGCGTGTGGTCTGGGCTTCCTCACAACATGGCAGACGTGTTCCCAGGACTGTCTCAGGGGAGGACCCCAGGGGGAAGCTGTGCGCTCTTGTGTGACCTCACCTCACAGCGTCCCTTCTGCTGCACTTATCTGACCAAGAAGTTGCCAAGAACATCCCTACTCCTGGGGAACGGGGGATCTGTCTGTATTTCCTGTTTGGCAGACTTCTGGAGACGTCTCTATACTCCTCTACAGAACACAGCTTTCCAGAGGCAGAGGGGACTCAGAGGAGGAGGTTCTGCCCAGGCCCAGCATGGGATGCCCTCGCTCACCCCAGACAGTCCCTGGAAATGTGGGGCTCCCCATGCAGGGCCAGGGAGGTGGCCTCCTTCTCCCAGAACCCACCCAAAGGCCCATAGCTGGACCTCAGTTTGCCTGTGGGATGGATTGTCACCTGGGAGGACAGCACTGATTTTCTGCTTTTTTTCCTAATTCCTACTAATGTGTTGGTTAGTGGGGTGTCCTCAGGAGTCACAGGTCCTCCAGGACCCCTTCCTTTTCTTTTTCTCCTCTACTTTCCCTCTCCTTGTCTCCCTCCTCTACCTCTCTGACATTTGGGTCCTGCTCAGACTTGCCCTGTGGAGGCAGCTCCTTCCTTGGAACCAGGCTTTATGGCCACTTAACAACTGGTACGGCCGCTCAGGACCATGTCCCGCCCAGCTTTCTGTCAGCCAGGCCACATCCAGCAGGAAGCAGGGAGGGAATGAGCCGGGTGCATCGTTGCTTTGTTGCTTAAGGACTTTAAAAAAATAAGATAAAATTCACATAATACAGAATTAAAATAGGGTTTTATCACATTCACAGAGTGATGCAAACACTGCCTCTATCAAGTTCCAAAACTGTGGCGCTCGGCCCTGGCAACCTCTGATCTATGTTATTTTTCTCTGGATTTCCCAATTCTTGTATATTTTGCAGAAATGGAATCATGTCATATCTGACCTCATGTGTGTGTTTTATTTCACTTAGCATAATGTTTTCAAGGTTTATCTAATCATAGGATGTGTTAGTACTTCATTCATATTCATGGTTGAGTAATATTCCATTGTATGGATATACCACAATTGTTTATCCATTTGATTGTTTTTGAACTTTTGGATTATTTCCCCCTTTTCAGTGAACATCTGTGAAAAATAATTTTTTGAGGGGGAAAGTTCCTTTTTTTATTATTTATTCATATGATAATTTTGTGGTTAGCTTTTTGGGGGGACTTCTAGACTTCCTTACCATATTGCTGTGCAGAAATTGATCATGTGTTTAAAGGACTCAAGTTGCATCCTGAAGTCTTCTGCCTATAGTCCTGCCAGGTATTATCTGAGTGAAAGCGTTTAGAGCCTTTAAATGTGCCCTAACTGTTCAGCAGTGAAACCCTGGATGGACCATGAAGGAGAGTTTGGTGCAGCATAGGACAGGGGTGGAAAGTCAAGCCTCAGCCACCCCTCCATCCACTGATTCACCGTCCACTGATTCACCATCCACTGATTCACCGTCCACTGATTCATTGGTAGAATGTCTATCACATACCTACCTCAAACCAGTCCCTGTGCTGGACATGGGAAGAGGTGCATAAGGTATAGGTGACTCCTGAAGAGGATTATGACCTTGGAGTGGGGGAAACAGACACACAAATGACAATCAGCCCATGCGTGGTGGCCTCCACCTGTAATCCCAGCTCCTCAGGAGGCTGAAGCAGAGATCACACAGCTCATTTCTGGGAAGGTAAAGCAAGGGACAGCGAACAAGTGTCTCTTCTGGGGACAGGGCTGGGTCAGGGATGTGGTTCTGCTCGCCTCTGTAACTTGAGAGCCCAGCACATAATAGGTGCTTAGTTTTGCCTGGCACATAGTAGTCACTCAGTAAACGACTGTCAGTTGTGTGGATTCATGTTTCCAGGGAGGGACCTGACCTTTAGTTTTCTGCCCTTCTCTGTGGTGGTGATTGGTTCTCATCATGGGTGAATACAAAACAAAGGTGATTCTCAGTTTTTGAGTGTGATCCTTCGTCTTCTGACCTTCCTCCCCCATCACTGTGCCCAGGAGGATTCCAGCTCCCGTTCACATGACGATGCGCAGCCATCAGTACATAAGTGTTGCTCTGAAAAACGGGGAGAGAACTGGCTGGCCAGCCGCAGGTCTGTTTATTTAAAAGGGAAAACTCCCGGCAGGTGAGCGAGGGCCTCCCGGCCTCCCTGCCTCCCACCTCCACTCTGGGTTCTGCGCCAGGATCTGGTGCCCAGGGCTCTCCCAGGCCCCGGGTCGCCTCACAGAATGAGCCTGGCAGGGGATGGGGAGCTCCTGGCAGGGACGGGTGGTCCCCACCGGCTCAGGCAGGACCTCCGCGACGTGCGGGGAGTGCCACGTGTGTACGCCAGCCTCAGCCCGGTTGGCTTTTCTGGGCCCATTTCGTCCCTGCCGCAGTACCACGGACGGGACCTTGGCTTCCCCATGGGTGGGTGTGACCAGAGTTGGGGACTGACTGCTGGGGACAGGGGCCCTGGAGGCCTGGGTTCCTTTCCCGGCCCTGTGGGGACCCTCGACAGCAGACTCCCTCACCGGCCTTGATTTTCCCTTCTGAAAAATGGGGCCACTGCAGTGCGAGGGAGAGACGGCCTTGGGGGGAACTCACTGCCGCCTTCATGCGCCCACCCCCAGGTCACCCAGTCCCACTCACCACCATGCAGACCCAGCCACCGCCCCTCACCTGTCCGTCCCCAGGTCCACCCTTTCACCCCACCCACATGGACCCAGTCACACACCCACTGCTTCACCCACTCACCCCCGTCCATCTGGCCATCCATCAGTCCATCTGTCTGTCCATCCACCCGTCCACCTTCTACCCACCCATTTGTCCACTCAGCCGTCCACCTTCTCTCTTCTCTCATCCGCCCGCCATGCCGTCCCCAACCATTTTCCCCGCCCACCCCGGGGTTTGCAAGGTGACCCCAGCCCTGGCTGTCCCATTTTACAGATGGAGGAGCCTCCATCGCAGGAGAAATGACAGAGAGCTCAGGGTCACCGTCAGGACCCCCGTTGGCTGGCCTGCCTCGGGTGACCAGTGCCTCTGAGGGGCCTGCTCTCTGGGAGGCGATCTCTCTGGGCACCTGTGGTCAGGGGGAATGACAGGCTACAAACGACACAGCACTCAAGGTGGGTCTGGCCTGTGACACCGTTTGGCCTGTGACACACCTACTGTGTGTTCCCCAGGTTTGATGGGACTGTCCCCATTCTACAGAGGAGAGGATCGAGTCTCTGAGAGGCCAAGTGACGGGACAGAGCCCAAGTCCAGAGCAGAGGGTGGGACTCTAAATTCCACTTGTCTCCGCTCTGCCACTTGGGTCCTGGTTTCTGCCCTGCCACCGCACACAGTGTGGCCTCAGGACACGCAGAACCTCAGTGTCCCCGTATGTCCTGAGAGTTGCCTGCACGGTTTCTGGGGTTGACCGCAGAAGAAGAGGGGAGAACAGGAGCCAGGGGTCGCCACAGCCCTCGATGACCCCGCTCACTCACTCATTCAACAAACAC